>NW_023593755.1:0-20147 GCF_014839805.1 Manduca sexta
GTTGTGCTACCGCATTTAAAAATCGCCTGATATTTAGTTTGCCAGGTGTGCATGTTTAATATAGTTGCGTCAGGCGCCGTCACATTAACATTATCATGCACTTCATAATATTATAATCCACGGCTTAATGGTCAACATGGCACTGGCTTATAGAAAATTTAGTTGAGCGTTAATCCCCCAGTTTGCGGATGAGGTCACCTGACGATCTGAAAGACAAGGTCGAATCTAGATCACATTATAGCATCTGATCTCACACGTCATTGCGGTAGCTGTATGGAAGAAAAGGTTTAAAGAAGTCATAAAATATTCAGGTTCGACTAGGTATCTTACACGTCATGTTAAATTCATTTTAAAGCATAGGATCCTTTTAAAGAAATCAATACTGTTCGGGTTCGACTCTAGGTTATGCAATTTTTCTAAAGTTTTTCCGTTCAGTAAATATATTTATCTCTGAAAAGTGATGTTGATACGTTTGTTTTTTTAATAGTGGGGGTAGCTGAGCCTTTTCGATACATGGTGATAATTGAACACCTATGCTCATAAACATCTGATAGGTTTCAGTTTACGGTTGTTGTTGAATACCAGCACATGATTAACTTTCTCAGCGGCCCCTTAAAATTATAATTCTATCAATTTTCGGATGATTTTGAAATAAAACTATTTTTGGGATTTTTCACGGTTTTCATATTATGATTTTCTGCTGACGTTTTGAAGACTTTGCAGCCTTCATGGTCACTAGTCAGTCTGCCCTGAAAATATTGTTTTCTTTCAATGTCTAACGTTCGTGTAAATACATCTAAAAAACCATTAATTTCCGAATGAAACCCTTTGACATTTGATTTCATTTAACACTTCTACTGGTTCTTGTGTCTATGCGCGAGATAGGCATGCGGACGAGCGTGACAGATGTCGCCTATCTGTCACGCTGTTACAGGAGGGTCCCAGCCCCACTACTGTGTGTACTCTGTATATTGAAAACTGCCATGATTGTTATCAGGGTTATACAGTAATAGATGAGACGACTAGTACGGTAAACTAAAATGCATGTAAAGTTTACTGATCTAGGAGTAATTAAATTTTAAATTAAGTTCGCAAGAAAAACCTATTAGAATGTTTTTGGGTATAGCTAGCTAGTTTTCAGGCGTAGCATAAGAAATGTTAGGTTTCATTCCGAGGCCGAGGGAAAATATTTAGTCTCTTTTTCCATTTGAGACTTAGATCTGTATTATAATCTGAGTCTCTCCTTTCAATCTCAATTCTGGTATTATGGATTATAGTAAGCGTATGGTACTTAAAATGATATCACTCGTCAGTTTGTTGGACTAAAATATTCTTGAAATACCTCATAACCACAAGCCACATATAAATAGAACGTTATTTGTTGATTTAATGATAATGCGTGTATGTGTATAAAGATAAAAATATCTTGTATTGCAAATATTGTGTCGTAATTACATAAAATGAACATTGAACACTGTTTGTTGTCATAGCACTTGACTCTACATTGATTTAATATCCGCATGTAATACTTCTCGTCAGTACACTATCGGGACCACATTCTGTTTACCATCAGGAGCAATGAGATCATTTTGCCATGGTTGTAGTAAAAAAAAAAATAAAACAAATGAAAAGACTACAATACACGACTCTATAAACAATTAAACAATTATTATACAATCAAAATGGTAGATGAAAGTAATGCCTGTGTTCCGTTCATGCTTTCGTACTCTGATGAACTTGTCATATCGTGCACAAAAAACACTCTTGGCTCATACCCCTGCATTATCAATAAAAAACACAAAATTAATTCCGATTTAAACATGGAAATCTTTCATAAAATACCGAGGGAAGGTCTCCGGTTTTTGCGTCCCACAGCTGCACGCAGCACCACGTAACAACGCATACAATTCAACGCATTTTAAACTGTAGCCACTTGAGTAAAGGTGACACATTAGTAAAACCATAGAGTATGTTAAAGTACGGTCATACTGCTGGAGGTACTAAATATGTTTTAGCGGAGAAAGTGACTTATGACTTCCACCCAGCCGCGGGGGGAATCTGATTATGGGTTTATCATACCTTACGACCCGAAGTTGAGCCGCCCGGAAAGACGGTAAACGTCAGGCGACCGTCAGATCGCAACTCTAAAACTGTATACATCCTAAGCACGGATACTAACTAAAACTCCGTGGTGGCTCTTCGACTTGCTAGACGGCTGCAGGTTACCTCAGACAGAAGTATTTAAGCTGTCGTCCATGTTAACACTATATACATCCTAAGCGCAGCATATCAACTAAAACTCCATGGTCCCCTTTGATTTTCTGGACGGCTGCAGGATACGTCTGAAGTGTCTAAGTTGTCGTCCATGACCGCTCCTGCTGCTAATGGCACCTGGCGACACAATTTTTCTTACTCATTTGAATACACATTGTTTTTGCAAGACCTGAATTGTACGCAGGGCCTTATCAGATATGCAGTTTAATTGCGTCAGATAGACCAAACTGAAGATATATTACATTATATAAATCCTTTAATTACTTAATTATAAAAGTAATTATTGATAACGGATAAAATTATGTTTATCATTAAACGAAAAATGTAAGATGTGTAATACACACTTGGGGCTTAACGACTTCTAATCAACATAATATTTAAAACACTGTGCCAACTTGTTGGTAGGTTATTTGTATCCACCCGGATCGCGACCACCGCTCAGAAAGTGATACCCGCCATAGTGGACTACGTAAGCGCGTCGCGTTCCGGGATAAGCCCGTATATATACGGTTCAAACAGACAACGTAAGTGCGTCGCGTCCGAGTATGTATATCCGATTTCAAACAGGCCGACATAATTGCTGCGTCAGTCGAGGGTAATCATCTCTTGTCGGTCGACATTCTATTGAACGCGACTCCACTTATCATCAGATGCTGTGGAGTCACTTTGCCATCCTCGTAGAAATAAATCCTTACTAACTCAACGATATAGGCTGCATTGTTTCTCGTCTGATAGAATCTATAAACAGCCACGTGACATCAAAAGAATCTAGGCTGCGCTTATGGCTTGCGTCCTTTGACAGTCGCCAGAATTATGCCGGATTATCAACCTGGGAGTATACTGTCTGACACTGGGACGCGAGTCATTAGAATGAGCCCAGTACGTGGCGTTTTCTTTAGGAAATCGCTGTTTAGTCGGTAATTCGTATCTATTAAAAATGAAGCGATAAATAACATTATTAAATAGATAAATTACTAATAATTATGCTTATCAAGATAATACATTACCCGGAAATAAATAGAAATAACAAAATAGATTACGTACGCTGTTTGTATATCAAAGTAATTTTACCAAAAAATGTATAATTTAATCTCAATTTAAGCTAGTACGGCGTATTTAATACGCGCACGACAAAGCGTTCCCACTGCATCTGATGGTGAGTGTAGTAGGATCCAGATAGAGTGTCGACTGACGAGGTACAACCCTCGCACGTAGACAAAATTATGCCGGCCTGTTTTAATCGGATATACACAGGCTATTCCCAGAACGCGACACTTACGTGGGCCACTATGGTGGGTAACACCTTGTGTACGGCGGTCGCTATCCGGGTGGATACAATATCCTACCACCAGCATACATGGCTGACTGATGCCTGGAAGGACAGCAACCAATTTATATATGGTAAAAAGGTGGTGTAACGACAAGGTGTAAAGGTGTTACCCACACCTTGTGTACGGTGGTCGCTATCCGGGCGGATACAAAATATGTCGTACCACCAACAATTACCTATTATCAACAATCCAACTTTAATCCAACCCGACAACTCAATAAAAATACAGTTTCCGTCTATGTATTGGGCTGCCTTTAAGTTAATTATCTCACTCCCTCTTTATTATTTCCCACGGATATATTAACAGTACAGACAGCACTTAGGTCCATCTTCAACTGATCAAGACAATGAACTACTGATATCTGTAAAAATAATTATAAGTTTAAATAGAAAATTCTCGGATCATACATTCTCGGTCGGTAATATACAGTCCATGTGCGTCATATGCTGCTTACCATCAAGCGGACCGCTTGCTCGTTTGTATACTAAAGCAATAAAAATACAGATAATAATAATATTTAATTAAAAATAGATAACTCTACCTTCAATCACTACATCACTTCTAATAAACAGCTAAACGAAAAGACAGTGAATAATATATAAATAGATGTTATCTGGTAAATATCAGTGTGTGCAACTGATTATAGATTCTAGTAAATAATATGTAAAAATAATCAAACACCTTTTGGGAACAGATAGACAGTGGCGCAAGATTGCGTCATTTGTACTTCCGTCAAAAGTCAGAACGCCTTTAATGATTCTTTACTAATATATAATTATTACCAAACTAGCAGGACTGAAGGATTATTTTGTTTTTTCAAATTGAAGCTCGGATTTTACTCTTTTATATTATACTAGCTTTTGCCCGCGGCTCCGCCCGCGTTATAAAGTTTTTCGGGTTAAAGTTTTCCGTTATAAAAGTCACGCTTTATATTTTCCCGGGAGCCTATGTTCTTCCCAGGGTCTCAAACTGTCTCCATACCAAATTTTATCCTAATACGTTGGGTAGTTTTTGAGTTTAACACGTTCGGGAAGACCGATGCAGTGGGGACTTTGTTTTATGATATATTTTTGTAGAACTTTTTAAGAGGAACAATCCCGTCATACATTATTGTTGCATAACTTTAACCGTTTACGCAGCGCACGCAACAGAAGCTCTCAAAACTAATAAATTGTCCCCGTTTTTGCATCATGTTTCATTACTGCTCCGCTCCTATTGGTCATAGCGTGACGATATATATAGCCTATAGCATTCCAGGAACAAAGGGCTGTCCAACACAAACTTGATTTATTCTGTTCAAAGTCCTAGTTTCTGAGATTAGCCATTACTGCTCTGCTCCTATTAGTCATAGCGTGATGATATATAGCCTATAGCACTTCACGAACAAAGGGCTATCCAATACAAAATGATTTTTGAACCGGTAGTTCCTGAGATTAACCATTACTGCTCTGCTCCTATTGGGTATAGCGTGATGATATATAGCCTATAGCACTCCACGAACAAAAGGCTATCCAACGCAAAAAGAATTTTTCAGTTTGGACCGGTAGTTCCTGAGATTAGCCATTACTGCTCCGCTCCTATTGGGTATAGCGTGATGATATATAGCCTATAGCACTCCACGAACAAAGGGCTATCCAACGCAAAAGAATTTTTCAGTTCGGTCCGGTAGTTCGTGAGATTAGGCATTACTGCTCCGCTCCTATTGGGTATAGCGTGATGATATATAGCCTATAGCACTCCACGAATAAAGGGGCTGTCCAAGCGCAAAAATAAATTTTTCAGTTTTGGACCGGTAGTTCCTGAGATTAGCGCGTTCAAACAAACAAACAAATAAACAAACTCTTCAGCTTTATATAATAGTACTAGCTTTTGCCCGCGGCTCCGCCCGCGTTATAAAGTTTTTCAGGCTAAAGATTTCCGTTATAAAAGTAGAAGTTTCCCGGTAGCCTATGTTCTTCCCAAACAAACTGTCTCCATACCAAATTTCATCTTAATACGTTGGAAAGTTTTTGAGTTTAACACGTTCAGACAGACAGATGCAGCGGGGGACTTTGTTTTATAATATATTTTTTAGAACTTTTTAAGTGGAACAATCCCGTCATACATCATTGCTGCATAACTTTAACCGTTTACGCAGCGCAGGCAACGGAAGCTCTCAAAACTAATAATTTTCCCCGTTTTTGCAACATGTTTCATTACGATATATGACCTATAGCACTCCAGGAACAAAGGGCTATCCAACACAAAAGATTTTTCAGTTCAAACCGGTAGTTCAGAGATTAGCCATTACTGCTCCGCTCCTATTGGTCATAGCGTGATGATATATAGCTTATAGCGGCCCACAAATAAAGGGCTATCCAACACAAAACGATATTTCAGTTGAAACCGGTAGTTCCTGAGATTAGCCATTACTGCTCCGCTCCTATTGGTCATAGCGTGATGATATATGACTTTGAGCACTCCACAAACAAAGGGCTATCCAACGCAAAAAGAATTTTTCAGTTTGGACCGGTAGTTCCTGAGATTAGCCATTACTGCTCCGCTCCTATTGGGTATAGCGTGATGATGTACGGCCTATAGCACTCCACGAACAAAGAGCTATCCAACGCAAAAGATTTTTCAGTTTGAATCGGTAGTTCCTGAGATTAGCCATTACTGCTCCGCTCCTATTGGGTATAGCGTGATGATATATAGCCTATAGCACTCCACGAACAAAGGGCTATCCAACGCAAAAAGAATTTTTCAGTTTGGACCGGTATTTCCTGAGATGAGCCATTACTGCTCCGCTCCTATTGGGTATAGCGTGATGATATATAGCCTATAGCACTCCACGAACAAAGGGCTATCCAACGCAAAAAGAATTTTTCGGTTTGGACCGGTAGTTCCTGAGATTAGCGCGTTCAAACAAACAAACAAACAAACAAACAAACAAACTCTTCAGCTTTATATAATAGTATATAGATAGATTATATGTAGTCTAGCGGCCGAAATTCAACCGACGAATTTAAAATAATAATGTTTCAAACACATATAATATATATATATTTAATATATTTTAATTTTCTGCACTGCTCTACATGAAGATTTCTTATGTTAACGAATGTTAGACATTAAAGAAAAGGAAAATAATAATATAAATAACACCGATAAGAATCGTAAATGCGTTTATTTCAAAGTCCTCTACACTAGTTCATGCTTCATCCCGGGATAAAAGAAAATGGAATGTAGCATATAGAATTTAGGGAAATATAGCGTCCATTAAGTAAAAGATTTTTCAAAATCGGTTGAGTAATTTGATTTTCATATAAAGTTTAATCCCCTATTTCAACCCTGTAGGACATGAATTTAGAGGATTAATTAAAAAAATACTCTTTGTAATGGTCACTTAACTTATTTAAGGAATCGTATTCCATATTTTCATGCTTCTAATTTAAACCTAGTGGTTACGTTTGTGCATTCATTGAACAGTCAGCATTATATGGGACTTACTGAACACAGTTATATAGGATGTAACTCACTTTGGGGACGAATATTCGAAAAATTGTTCCTCTGATATGTCAGCAAATCATGTACAAAATGCCTCGTATCTAAAATAGCATCTGATGTAGGTAATGCATTGCAGCACCCGCTAATCAGCGTTAAGATTTTTGAAGTGGGTATTTTATTATCTTATAAAATTCTTTGCCACTAGACTTAATGTAGGATGTATTATCCTTTTACTAAGGTAGATCGGGTGTAGTATGTATAGATGGATCATCTATTATTGTCTACAAAACAACTACATAACCAAGCTGACATTTTTTAAAAAATCTGATAAAAAATTCTATCTTATTTCCCAAAGGAGCAAATTAGATAAAATTAGCCTATGTCTTAATCCAGGACATAGTCTTTCCGTGTGCTAGATATCACGAAATCTATTAAATTTTTACTGCGTTTACTTGTACTGTACTTGTAACAAACAAACATCCAAACAGCAACAATAAAACAGCACAGTTATATTTTATTCCAAACAACTCTGACACGGGAGGAGCTGCGAGCCAAAGCTAGTAATATAATACGAATCATTAATTAGTTTTATCAACATGGATAATTTTTGCGTGGTCAATGCAGACAATTGTAAAATGACACACGCTATCCAGAAATCTGCAATGCAGTCACAGTGGCTTGATATCAGACTTGCGTCATTATTTACCGTGGTGTCTGAGAAAATCACTGATAACCACTATCAACATGGCTAACTATATAAACTAACTGGCCCGCCGACAAGCCATCAGTTAAACTTGAAACAGCAACCATGGTTTCCGACTTCAGAAAGAAGAAGCTCCTCCACGTCTTCACCGCTTTCTTTGACACCAATGGAAGTGGTACCATCGATAAGAAAGACTTCGAACTGGCCATTTCAAGAATATCGCAGATGAGAGGCTGGAAGGCCGGCGACGCTAAATACAAAGAGGTAGAAAATGCGCTTAACCAGGTTTGGGAAGGATTAAGCAAAGCCGATACCGACAACGACGGTCAAGTGTCTAAGGACGAGTGGATTGCGCTGTGGGACAACTACTCCAGCAACCCTGCTGACTGGCAGAACGTTTACTGCAAGTTCATCTTCCAACTGGAGGACGCCAGCAATGATGGCTCCATTGACAGCGAGGAGTTCTCCTCTGTCTATGCCTCCTTCGGGCTGAACAAGGCCGAGGCTGTCGCTGCTTTCCAGAAGATGTCTTCGGGCAAAGCATCCGTCTCCTGGGCCGAGTTCCAGGGTCTCTTCAAGGAGTACTTCTCCGCTGAGGACATGAACGCACCGGGCAACTTCATCTTTGGCAAAACTAGCTTCTAAGTGCTTGGACATTTTGTTTGATCTGCAGTATGTAAGTAAATTGTATTTAAATTAATAAATTATTTTATCTATTATTTATGTTGTTTATTCTTTTATCTGTGTTGCGGTGTCTCTTTACTCTAAATCAAATGCATTGATCATAAATCTTAAGTTGCATTATCGTAGAGATAAAATGCAATTGCACAATAAATTAAAAAAATATTTATTTATTGATATTCCAAAACTTCCGGACACAATATGTCGAGTAGTGTTATCTTAAATTAACAAAGTAGTCTTAAATTAAAACATTTACCTCTTTAAGCAATATCTTCGCAAACATTTTAAATATCCTGAAATTATAATAGGCTATTTTCAATTTGCCAATTTTAGAAGCTTACTAACCATTTAACGTATTCGGCAAATAGTTCCGTTACTAAATGTTACTAATATGTTCTTATGATCCATAAGATGCGGCAAACGATCTCACTTCGGATGCTTGTTGCCTCGCAGCAGTTGAACTTTAACTTCCACTATTATTTCGCTTTAAGGCTCATTAAGATGTTGTTTTATTGTTTGTCTCTAGTGCTTTATAACTTTAACACGTAATAAAGTGACATGAATGTTTTAACATTTACATTATGTTTTTATTGTGCTATTTCATCCTATTTCATAATCAAGTGAATGTTACTTCCCATTTAACGCAATAAATAGCTAATATGGACTACACTTATTCGATGCCAATTTATTATTAAGCGTATTAATTAGCATCATTTCTCATTTGATAACTGTTATATTTTGACGGAGAACTTTCACAAAATATAATAAAAAACGGATTATCTAATATGATCACAGCATAATGTCATATACACAAACTCAAACTCATACTTTTTGTACCCAAAAGGGTAAGCAGAAGCGCAATTAGACCACCTACTGTCGACTAAGTGATAGGGAGCGAGCCTAACGGCGTTTAAGGGCCAAAGGTAGGCATCTTATTATATATCACAAGCAAGGAAGTTACCGACAGATAATCGCTATATGAAAGCAATAAAGCCACTTAGTTACTTACAAATAGTTTAATATAACCAACAGCCGCAAAGTATTTCATATTCTCGGCGTTCATTAAAATAATTTATACTTTAAAAACAAACTGTATCAGGTGATGTTCTGGTCCGTAGATAATTTAAAAGTGTATTTATAAGCCCTTCTTTGTGCGAAAAAATTGAGTTTTAAATTTTTTACAATTTTGACTGTGTAATATCGTGATATGTTGCTTTATTCTGGATGGCTAAGTGACCACATTAGAGTGTATAAATTTGATATACTTCAAAACACAGCTATGGGATAGTCAACGAAATTGGAAAAAATCCGATCGAATATTATAAAGACAAATAAAAAAAGGATACTAGTGTTTTCTCGCGGTTTCGCCCTCGTGAAAGATTATTACTCGGATAAAAGTCCCGCTATATATATTTTCCCAAGAAAATAGCCTATATCCTTCCCAGTCTCAAATTATCTCCTTATCGAATTTCATTCAAATCCATTCAGTAGTTTTAAAGCTTATCGTGTTCAGACTGACTTGACTTTGTTTTATAATAATATTATGTAAGAATATATATTGACTGTAATTACACAATGAAATTGCGATTGCGGTTAACTCAAGACTGATTTATTATGATGCGGGTGGTTATAAGTATGACATTTAAGATTACCCCACAATACATTACATTGGCAAAAAATAGTGCTATTCATCATGTCAAGAGATACCTATTATATTTTTAGCCAGGATGAAAAACAAATACTTCTTCAGTGACTCTATGGCCTTGAAGTAAATTTATCGGTATCTTTCATACCATAAATATCGTGTGTATTAGCGACTGAGTTATGGGCCATCCATTGTCCGGACACGCATCAGCATAGCCTTTGTTTCACCACAGTTTTAGGCGAGCCATTTTATCACGACTTATAAATAAAGCGTAACAAAATTAGCAAAATTAAACGGGTCAAGAGATTCTCATTTAGACAAAGTGGTCGGTTTGTAATAAATAAAAAGATTACTCGAACAGTGGGAATAATGCGGACATTTTTGTTGGAATACGAAGAGTGCTAATTACGAGGTAAATTATCGTGTTGCCCGGCCTGAGGAGGTTAGCTTGTGACGTAAGAGGGAGGCTGCAGCGGAGCTGTTATTTGCGAAATAAAATTGTTACTCTTTAGTAGTTTTATTTCTGAATGGAGTGGAATATAACGTATTTTGATTAGTAAGGCATTGGGCAGTATATGTGATAGAATTGATGCTTGTGTTACTTTAAAAGGTTACATATTTTAATTCATTAATAGTATACCACCATCTAGGCTGTTTTCTTACGTTCCCTTTGCCTGTAAAAATATTTTTTTATCACAACTCATCACTTAATTTTTAATTTAAATAAAATTAATGTAAGTATAATTATTTTTAAGGGTTTTATGGCTTTTTTCTTTAACCCCGCCGATCCCCCAGTCCTTGGGTCACCTCTCCGTTTCGGGCACTAACTCGAGGGCCTGCCCGGAGTGCCTTCGGGATATTTATTACGCTGTTATTACGCGTAATCTGCGTTAAAATCTACCTGCTTTATTATATGATCTCGCAATTATTAATACTGGGAAGTATGAAAAATTACTTGTCCCCCGGGACACTCGACGTTTTAGGGAACTTTTTACCTTAATATTGGATATGGGATAAATATGTGGATTTTAGGTTTTGGAACTTTATTTTGTTTGATTACGTTTCAAATTATATTGGACTGGCGTATTTATGTTTCGAGTTTGTCAGTTCGACCTACAAGGCAGTTGGAGCAATTGTTATATCAAATGAGGGTGATGTTGATCTTTTACTATAAATAGGCGCTTCTGAAGTAACATATAAACGGCTTGACATGGTTTTAACAATAATATCACTAATTATTATTATTATTTTACGGTCATGGAATAGTGACGCGACTGCACCTGATGGTAAGTAGAGTGAGGGCCAATAGAATGTCGACTGACGAGAGATGATTACCCCTTGGTAGTCGACAGAATTATGCCGGTCTGTTGAAACCGGATATACACAGGCTGATCCCGGGGAACCGATCTTACGTGGGCAACTATGGCAGGTTTTAATATTTTTTCTTAAGTGGTCGCTATCCGGGCGGATATAAAATATATCTTACCACCAGCAAATACAACAGAATAATACAACGATAGTTTTATATTATTATATATTGTATATTTTATAATACAACGGATCATAATCTCCAGTTGATCCTCACCGTTATTATACCCGACTGCATTAAGGTTCAAAATACTTTGCGCACATTTCAAACGTATTTGACCCGGTTTAAAAGGAAAAAGAAATAATTACTATAAAAGCGTTTTTTCCAGCAGTACTTGGCCGAGTCGCTGTATCGTCAGCGGGCAAGTCGCCAAGTGGCTGAGGCGATAATTAGAATAAATGTGATAGCAATTAGCTCTAGGCTATCTAGATAGCATTTAGTTGTGGCTTAATAAATGGGGATAAACTTAGAGTTCTATTTACAAGGGAAATTGACTAATACAGACCTGATGGTAACTATACAGGAGTTCAGGCCAAGTATAACGCTGACTGAGGAATATAATAAAGAATTTACAGTAGTCTAAATATAATTGTGAATTAGGTTTTCTTTATCTTTTTTTATACAGCAATGTAGCTACATTGCACTTAATGGTTAGCCGGATAGGGCTAAGATAGGTAGGCTAATGTCGACTGAAGCGAAATGATTATGTTTTGCCAGTCGACATTATTATGCCGGTCTGTTTGATACCTACACAGGTTTATCTCGTAACGCTACACTTTTACGTGGGCCGCTATGGTGGGTTTTACCTTGTGTACGATGGTTGCTATGCAGGCAGATACGTATATAGGACTGCTAGCATTTTCAGTTTCTCAAAGTACGTGCCTCAGACTAATGCTGGTTTGTTTTATTGGATGTGGCCCGACTGATCGGGGCTTCACGAGGCTACTATATTAGATTTTAGCAGTTGTAGACACTGTAGCCGTTATCTTGTTTACAAAGTATTTTAGAGAACCTCCACTAGGAATTATTCCATAACATAATATTTCACATCCTCTTAGTCATGTATTGGCGGTGTACATTGACTGCGGCATAATTTCGGTTTCCAGTTCAAAAAATACTGCACAAGTTTTAAGTGATAAAACCACGGTATTGGAATTTGTGTTGACCATGGCTAGATCTGGATGTATAGGTTTCTACATAGTTCTTTAGGCATTTTATGAATGTGACGTCATATTTTTTTTTAGAATTTCCGTATCCGCATTGCGGTCTCCCAGACATGCCGTCACGCTGTCAGGTTGTCACGCCAGCAGGCATGAGCTATGGAGATGGCACGCGCTCATTCAATTTTTCTCTTCATACAGCCATTGGAATCAAGTGACGTCATATTTCAGTCAGCCCTGTGGCAGCGGACTTTTTGCAAGTTTAGAGATCCATTGGAAGTTTGCTGCTGACGAATGCTGGTTTAATTTTGAATTTTGTCCTTCATATAATCTCTGATAAGTTCAATTGTAAGGAGATTCAGTTGTGTACTAGAAATATTTCATGATTTTATGAGTATGTACCTAGTTGGTGTACCACCTATCCGCACTAAACGGATTTGGATCTTCTTTTAACATGCGCACTAAAGCACTGCGCAGGCGCTGTTATCTGTTGCACTAGAACCAAGACAAAACAGCGGCAACAAACTGTATCATTTTCGTTTCTTATTAGGAAGCTGACTATCGCTTCAATAACATGGTTCTATAACTTATGCTGAATTACGGAATATTTTCCATCAGGTACAAACAAGAAAAATTACACACCTACATCACGCATTTATCCCAGAAGGGGTATGCAGAAGCGCAGCCAGGGCACCCACCTTTTGCCAAAACAAATTCATTAAAAATACTAAGTAAAAAAGGGCGGGACTTGGTGATACAATGTACAAAAAAATAACTTGATCTTTACATGTACGGAACAGTGTGGAGTGGCGCGGTTCGTGGCTATCTTCCGTCACACGTATAAGCGCGGCGCTCGCACGGCGCGCCGCTGCATTGTGACCGAGCCGCGAAACACCGCAGGTGGTACAGCTAGCCTATTGTATTATTACAGACTGACACAACTATTTAAAGCTACGGCTCCAAAAGAGTCTGAAGACGAGTTTGATACTTCAAAAATGACATAGGCAAATAGAATGATTTTTGTATGATATTATAAATTTCAGTTTGAGGGATGATGTGGCTATTCGAACTATGAGTATTAGGAGATTTCATATCTAACTAACTTTTGCTTGCGGCTTCGCCTGCGTGAAAATGCTTTCTTACTATAAAAGTCAATAAAACACTGTACGAAGTCAGCGCTATCTATTTACAGAGTTACATTTTAAATTTGGGATAAAAATGGTCATCTATGTGTTAGTACAGGACATAATCCATCTATACCCCAAACTAAATCCAAATTCATTCAGCTGTTTCTGCATTTACTTCTAATAAAAATACAAACATTCAAACAATATCAATCCAAACTTATGCTTTTATAATATTAAAGTAAGATACCATCACAAAAAATACCTAATGCCATATCCAAAACTGAGTTCACCCTTTCTCACATCATGTTCATTGCAGGCAATCTGTTCTGTGACAGCGCAGAATAGTGGACGCCTGAACACTGAGGTCGCACCGGTCAAAAAATATTGGCCGTAGATAGATGAAAGCCAAACCAGACAGCTCTATTTCATTTCGGATTTGGAAAAAACTCGTTTATTGCAGAATTTGATTTATAACTCATTGGTTTTGGAAGGACTGAATTAAGTTTCGAATTATTTGGCAAGCCAACGATGGTCTTATGTTAGGACTAACGTTGTATTTTTAAATGTGAATTTTAACCTGATAGAGTAGGGTCAGAGAATGTTGGCTGACGATAGATGCATCTCGCTAGTTGATACAATTATGTCAGCCTGTTTCAAACCGGATAAACACATCATAGGAAAAGGCAGGAAGAAAGGTTTCGGTATGCTCTCGTTGTAGGGCATATACAGGGGTAGGGACTCGGTCCAATGCTCGCTCCGATGATGCTATACTCCCGAGTGGCGACATTGAGCTGTAAGACCGGTGAAACAGACACAACTGTTCCACTCACCCTCCAAGTGGCGGTAGCGATAACGCGATATTTACCCGCAAAAAAAAAAAAATTGGTAGGTTTGTTCACAATGTTTTCCTTCACCGTTAAAGCAAGCGATAATTGACAAAGAATACACAGATGATTTTAGAAAAGTCAGAGATATGTACCTTTGCGTTTTGAACCTGCGGACATTAGTCTCGGCAGTCCGTTACACTTCCAACTGGGCTATCGCCACTTATTATTTTTCGAAATTGCTATTGTTAATACATAGTTACTTACTATGGCACCGATAACTTACATTGTATAAGCTGCATTAAAACGTGGATTGGGGAAGGGGACATTCGAAGTGTTGTTAACTGACTCATAATTATTTGCTCGGAATAAATTTTCCCGTTAGTTCCAGACATTTGCACCTGGATAACTATCTACCCTGCACAAAACCCGCAATGAATCATTCAGTGATACATCTTTTGCTAAAAATGTTACGTAGAGTATGCAAGACGTTGATTGCTATTTAGGTTGAAATAGAAAACAAGGTCGTTTAAAATCACGTTTCGTTTTGAATATAGCACGGGGTACTTAAAAACGAACATACAATTTTTGTATCTCATTAGTTCATTATTTTATCTCCTGCTTTGCTATAGAGGGCAGTAGATAGTTAATATTTGCTCTTCTCTATCTTTCTATTTGATTAACTTCGTTGCGGGATTAAGACAAATTAGTTTTCCCTGAGACTCGCTGAGCTTCACTGCTCGGTGTCATACAATGTCACTACTGATCCTGACTTACAGGAGTTGTAGTGGTGGGTGTGAGGGCGGGAAAGATTCTATAACGTGTACTGAAATCACTTTACCTTGCTTGAATGAAAAAACACGACTTGTTTGTTTGTATTGTAATCAGACGTAAATAGGCGATTGTATTGAACCTGCTATCTACCTTTCCACTCCAACTAAGCTATCAGCATACACGATGAATATTTAAACCGTGATTCGCGTCATGTCTCCCGTCTGTTTACGTCAATTGTTTATGATGAGCTCCGAGAATTATTTACCGGGACGTAAACACTTTGCTTGGAAACGTTAGGAGACGTCGTGTGTTTATGAATTAATTTATAGTTAAGAATAATGTCATTTTTAACAGTTTAGAAGGATATTAATAATCATGATTTTGTATTAGGCTGAATTGTAGATGTTGTTACTTAAAGTGGTAGTAAAGCTGTAGAAATTTTGACTTCAATGATGAATGTGGTATCGCCACTGTTTCACAAAAAATCGTCGTGAAGTGACAGCCTGCTGTTGTGTTTTTTATGGCATGTAGAACTTGGAAACTCAAACATATTTATTATATGTACAAGACAAAGTGAGCGTACTGCACCTGATGGTAAATGAAGTGGGGTCCAAAATAATGTCGATTTACGAGAGATGATTACCCTTCAGCAGTCAACACAATTGTGCCGGCCTGTTGGAACAGGATATATCCAGGCTGATCTCGGAACGCAACACACTTACGTGGGCAACTATGGCGGCTTTTAACACTGTGTACGGTGATTACTATCCGGGCGGATAGAAAATATACCCTACCACCAGCTCTAAAACATTTCAAACTACTTAATCTTTGTAGACAGAGCATCGTTGATTCTTCCGGCATAGTGTGTAGTTCTTAGAGATTACACAAAAGGTAATCTACTTGCTTCATTTCCTATTCTACAAACAAGCACTAAATGAAACATGATCAATTCCGCTCATTCGTGTTAGATGAAACTACCGCAAACTTGAATGCGTAATCAGAGAGCAAACGGTGACAACCTGATCAAAAGTCAATTTAAAAACCAATAGCCTAACGTATAATTTTCCAAACAGCGCCAACAGGCCCTACTCAGATATTCCTTTGCCCCTGAAGAAGCCGCGATGTTTAAAATTGCATCCAGCGCGGGGTGCATAATTATGTTTCAGTTGTACGGCTGTCAGTTTGTCGTGTCATAAGGGGAATACTTTATTCGTCATCTTTTTATCATGAAGGGGCGGCTGTGGGTAGGCAGAGGTGCAATTTGTGCTGTCGCCTTGTTTATAATATTGTGATGGGGACTACCGTCGAACTTTATTAAGCAATAATGCGTTTTTTGAATGAAAACACATTTTTAAAAACAAAATCCCGACTCTATTGTTTTTGAAATTTTATGAAATCATAGAAAAAGCTGTTGCAACTGTCGATTTTCTTCTCTGATTGGTGCCGAAATTAGCATCCAAAGTCCTAATAAAAAACTAAGTCCTATAAAGGCCGCGATAGCCTAATTGAGCGTGGAACGAACAGCCGAGACAAATGTCCGCAGGTTTAAATCCCAAGAGCGTACACCTCTGACTTTTTTTAAGGTAAGTATGTATTCTTCGCTTTAACGATGTAGGAAAATATTGTGAGGAAACCAGCACACCTGAGAAGTTCTCTATAAGCATTATGAGAGTGTGTTCAGTTTACCAATCCGCACTAGGCCAGCGTGATGGACTAAGGCCTAATCCCTCTCATTAGTAGAGGAAGCTCGTACTCAGCAATGGAACAGTATATACCTAGTCTTGCCATAAATATTGTAATAAAGAAAAAAGAAAATTGTTAACTGCAAATAACATTTATTACTTTTACAGTGTGTCAGTTTAATACATAAATATAAAACAATTAAAAATATAAAAAGCTTATTCGAAGTGGTCTCCATTGGCTGCAATACAGTCCTTTAAACGATGAGGCCAGTTATCAATAGAAGCACGCACTCTTTCCATGGGAAAATTCTTCACTGCCAATCGTATAGATTGTTTTAGGGACTCCAAATTATCATGGCGTTTAGAGCAAGCTGTACTCTCTAAAACTGACCACAAATCATAATCCAGCGGATTAAGATCGGGACTAGACGACGGCCAGTCTTCAGCTCTGATGAAGTCCGAAACGTTCGATTCCAACCAAGACTGCGTGGACCGAGCTTTATGACCCGGCGCCGAGTCTTGCTGGAAGGACCATACTTGGTTATTGAACATGGTGATGTTAAGGGGCTTAACTACCTTCTCAAGAATGGTATCTTGATACACTTGTGCCGATGTTTTGATACCTTTTCACAAAAATATGGCTCAGTCACTCCTTCATAGCTAACACCCCACCAAACCATCACTGAAGTCGGATAATGTCCACGTTGCACTCTGTCGACTAATTGGGAAGCTTCCTTAGAGCTTTGAGCATAAATACGGTCATTTTGTTTGTTAAAATGTTGCTCAATTGTAAAAATTTTCTCATCCGTAAACAAAATTTTTCTGTGACCTCCCTTTGCGTACCGCTTCAGTAGTTGTTTCGATTTTACCACCCTATTCTTCTTTAAATTATCAGTTAAGAAATGGCCAGTGCGTCTCTTATAGGCTGCAAGTCCTAAGTCATCTTTTAAAATACGCGACATGGTTCTAGGTGCTATCTTCATTTCCCGAGATAAAATCTTTTGCTTTCGGACAGGATTTCTTCGAATTCTTTCCCTTACTGCTTTGACCACCTTTTTCGTACGAACACTACGTGGACGGCCAGATCTTTTCTGTCACAAACAGAGGAGGTCTCATTGTACCTATTAATAGCCCGGTACACAAACATTTTACTAATACCAAGTGTATGGAGAGTTTTAAAAATTGCATTTGGCTCCATACCTACTTTGTGTAATGCTATCACAGCGATTCGGTTCTCTTTATCACCCCACACCATTTTAATATCGCAAAATATTTTACAATGTATTGGCGCCAAAATGAGAAAACACAATGAACAATCGTATAAAAATGACAGATTCGAAATTCAAATGTAATATTTTTTTATAATTAAGTGTAACAGTATTTATGGCCAGACTAAGTAATACATGGATGGTATTATGATATAAGTCCTAATTTAAGAAATATTTTCTTTATGGGTTTTTGCTTTTAATATAATTCAGGTACTAACCACACAGATCCTGCGTGCACGCGGTGTAATTATGCTTCCTCAATAATTACAGTAAAACATCGGGGAATAGTGTTATTAGAGTGCGCGTATTTGACTCATCGCGTTTGCGTATTAAAATATATTTTAGACTTTTAATCTCACGTATGATGACGTCATGTGTTTTTAAAAGTTGCGTAAAGTGTTTGACTTGAGGTGAGCACCTGATGATAAATAATAGCAATTATATCACAATTTTGAATGAAGATGACTACTCTTGTATCGATGGTAAGTTAAT
Source organism: Manduca sexta (assembly GCF_014839805.1). NCBI lineage: Eukaryota > Metazoa > Arthropoda > Insecta > Lepidoptera > Sphingidae > Manduca > Manduca sexta. Next base: position 18,817 of record NW_023593755.1, read on the forward strand.
TTAGGAAGAAGAGGAATTAGGAAGAAGAACCGTGAGATAGATATCCTAATCTAAATTTAATAAACGTTTACTGTAGTATTTATTTATGTTTTTCAAAAATATAGCACATGTTAAAGTAATTTTAAGATTTGTTATTTGACGGCATTACAGTTTTTCTACCAAAAGGATACCATGTAAGCTCGAGGAAACAGGTAAATTGCTAAATGTATTTGAAAAATAATCAAACGTCCGTACGTCGTTTGCAGTTGGCGCCGATCCTCGGACGGACAGACAGACGGATATTGAATACAGGTCCGACAGGCGCTACACATTTATATAGAAAAGTTTTGGACGGTCGCGTCATGAGAGAGCGGGAATAGCAAATTGAACAGGTTTATATCGTCTAGTAAATAAAAATGTGTTTTGTATGATTGCAATCTGTCTGTATTTTTATTTTTGGTAAGATTTGAGAATTTTCTGGAAACTAAAGTGTTTATTTGTTATTAAGAGTGTAGCAAGTCTGTGGTATGCGAAAATATCATGATGGATACCATCGCGATATTTGATGCCGATCGCCAAGCGGCGGTATGAGGAACATTGTAGTAAGGCGGTCCTTTCATAGAAGTCAAAAGCTTGGCTTGCTCTAATATTATTTACCTAAGTACATAAAACCCAATTGAAAACAATAACTATAATTTTACGGTTAAATTACAAAATATACAAAATATATAAAAATAATCAGGCTTTTGCTTCCATAGATAATGTATAAAATTCAGGGTTGCCAAGTCTTTAAACCCTCTTCTATTATAGTGGCATTTATTGAGTAATATTCCTTATTTATAGGCGCGTAAGTTTTCTGCCAAAATTAAGCCATATAAAAAGAATATAAGTCCTAACTTACACCAACATCTCACGCGCCCGATTATTTATTGAATTGTGCGAAATCTGCCGCGGGCGTATATAATGTGATGCGACTTGAAAGGATTGTTTCGTTTGGTTTCATTTTGAAATGCTAAGCGCCCCCACCCCGCGCCCGCATCTCGCACCCGGCTCAGAGCGTACGCACTGTTTGATACACGTTGTCGATGATTATGCATATCAAATGGTAAATTATACTTTTTTCTTTAAGTAGTATATACATTCAACTTAAAAGGAAATATTTCAAATAAATTATTTTTTCTTGGACTAGTATTCGTGTATGCGGCGAAAACAAGGCTTCATATTATTATGTCTTAGTACATTTATCTTTTACATGTTCAGCAATAGGAACTTTGTTTAACATGTTTGTGAAAATGGTTGAACATAAGATAGAATAAGTGTCGCTTCCAGAAACAAAGTGTATTTTGTCGCTA
>NW_023593756.1:0-18078 GCF_014839805.1 Manduca sexta
TTAATAGATAAATTGAATCAAAAGAAGAAATGAAAATCCTACCTCTCGTTTGGATAGTGAAATGGAAAATATACTGAATAGTAAGATGGATGATCGAAAAAAGTGTAAATTGTACTTACAAGTTTTACAAAGATATCTTCATTTCATGGAAGAAGATCGTCGACCGATTGAACTTCCTATAATTACTTCCAATGTTGATAGCAACGATCCCACAGCCGAAAGTTGGAAAAAATTTAATATAACTAATGATATCAAGAATAAAGATCTAGTTGTCAGTCAGACATTGAGTGAAGAAGAGAAGCGACAAGAAAGTTCTGCAATTGAAAAAATCGTCTTTCACACAAAAACATATTCTTAGTTTGATACCAAAAACTTATGTAAAAAAGGGTGAGTTGTTATTGAATTCGGTGTCACTACATAAAAACAAAATATTTTGGAATGACGATGGTACAGTCATTGTAGATAATGAAATAATTCCTGGTAGTAATATTATCGATTTAGTAAGCGACATACTGAGGCCATTAAAACAACGACCCGATTGGTTGGAAAAAATTTGCTGAAGCGTTAAAGGATTTAAAAATACCTTTAACTTATATAGGAAATCCGAAAAGACGTGACTATATAACTCAACTTCAGAAGGACATCGAAGAACAGTTTCCAACGAAGCCAGAGGAATATTTTACACCAAAAAGTGAAGATAAACACACAAATAAAATTAAGAAAAGATAGACTGGGAAAAATGGACCCCTTATTAAAATTAAATCAAATTTATTATGATGTATCACATCCAGCTGGATACAGTTGTATTGACAAATTATCAAGAGCCATGAAAGGTAAAATGAAAAAGGACGACGTTAAAAATTGGTTGCGAACCCAAGAAACATACACTCCACAAGCCTGTACATAGAAAATTCCCACGAAATAAATACATTTTATCTAACCTAAATGAACTATGGCAAGCTGACTTAAGTGATATGCGGACTTATTCTAAAGAAAATAAAGGTACAATCTGACAAAGGCACTGAATTTGTTTCAAAAGATGTACAAAGATACTTCAAAACAAAAAATATTAATTATTATACAACAAACAATCCCGATATCAAAGCAAGTATTGTAGAAAGATTTCAAAGAACGCTTAAAATGAAGATGTGGCGTTATTTCACACATAAGAATACTCATAAATATATTGACATTTTGCAGGATTTGATACACCCTACAATAACAGTTTTCATTCTAGTATCAAAATGTGTCCTTCAGATGTTAATTCTAATAATATAATGACAGTTTGGACTAATTTGTATGAAAAATCTGAAAAACCTGCTAAAATTATGTTACCTACGTTCAATGTGGGTGATCATGTAAGAATAACGAAATATAAACATATATTTCAAAAAGGTTATGAATCTAATTGGAGTGATGAAATATTTGTGATTTCTTCTATAATAGAACGAACTCCGTGGCCAGTTTATACTATTAAAGATTTAGATGGAGAAGAGATAGTAGGAACTTTTATGACCGAGAATTACAAAAAGTTATTTATGACCCCACCATCGAACATAAGATAGATAAAATAATTCGCTCTCGCTATTCTGGCAACAGACAACAAGTGTTAGTTAAATGGAAAGGTTATCCGAACAAATTTAATAGTTGGATTTTAGCGTCTAGTCTGAAACAAATATGAATAAAGATTTTTATTTAACTTTACTTAGCAATAGTTCAATGGAATATTTTCCTGAAAACAAAACATCAATATTTTCAACAAAATTGCCCAAATCTATAATATTGGAAGGAGAGTGGTGTGTAGGAATCGTTGAATTTCAATATCCATGTACCATGTTTACTGTTCAAGACCATGAGAATATTGTTTACATTACCAAAGTAATGACAATGCCTAACGAAGACAAACCATCCACAGTATATTATAAAACTCACATACCTGCCACAAACTATGATAATATTAACCATATTTTATCAGCATTAAATAATATAAGAGAAAAAATCAAATTCCGCTATGATAATATATCCAAATTTGTGTCTGTTACTGTATTAGATGAAATGATAAAGTCCGTAACATTATCTCCTAAATTGGGTTTACAGCTGGGATTTGAACCAAACAGAAACCTTGTTGAAAAGAATTTTGCTAAATGTCCAGCTAATTTACATTTAGGCTTACCATCTCAACTTTTCGTTTATTGTGATATAGTTGAACCTCAAATTGTGGGTGACGTAATGACTCCTCTTCTAAGAATCATACCATTAGATCCTTCAAAATACATCTATGGAGCCAATAAAATGCATGTATTTTCACCTCCGCATTATTTACCCGTCATGCGAAGGGAATTCGATACCATTGAAATAGATATAAGGTCAAGCACTGGACAAAAGATACCATTCCAATTTGGAACAGTGTGTGTTAAACTACACTTCAAAAAATTATAATGCATTCTGAATTCCACAATATGACATGCCCATATGAACGCTATTACTCTCATCAAGCTGGGTCAGGTATAGGAGTGGTATACAAAGGAGCATCATATCAAAAGGGCATGGAATCGGAAGTTTCCTTGGGGGTTTATTTAGGTCAGTTTTACCATTACTATCTAGTGGGGTTCGTGCTGTTGGTAAAGAGGCATTGAGTGCTGGTGTTGGCCTATTGACAGATATGGTTAGTGCGCGACCTATGGAGGATTCAATAAAAACACGTCTTAAAGAAGCTGGTTCAAACTTGAAACGAAAAGCAGACGAAAAAATTGATAGAATTAATATGTCCGGATCGGGCTATATAACAAAACGAAAACGTCTACCAGGAGTCATTCCATCGTTGACTGCGAAAGTGAAAGCTCTAAAAAAATCGAAAATTACTTCAAAACAGATCAAAGATATATTTTCTAACAATTAATCAAAATGTCTTTTTACACAGTCATTCCTGTGAATGCATTAAGTCTGAATTAGATTTGTTTGCATTGCCATCTACACAAACTAGCATTGAAAGTGGGATTTGGATTCATTATAAGCCAATTTCGTCACTAGCGGACGATGGTCCAATAGAATTTCAAGTTCCCGGAGCAGGCGATGACTACATAGATCTTTCTCATACGTTAATTCACTTAAAAGCTAAAATATTGAATCAAGATAACACTAAACTAGTGACGTCTACAGTTGTGGCTCCTGTGAATAATTGGTTACACTCACTCTTCAGTCAACTTGATGTATACCTGAATCAAAAACTTGTGTCACCACCCAATAACACCTATGCTTATCGCGCTTATATAGAAAACTTGTTGAATTATGCTCCTGCGGCTAAAAACTCTCACCTCACCTGTGGTTTATGGTACGAAGACACAGCTGGCAACATGGATTCCACGACTGATGCTAATAAAGGATTTATCAAAAGACAAGAGTTAGCCGGTGAGAGTAAAGAAATTGAAATGATTGGTCATTTACATGGTGATTTATTCAATCAAGAAAAATTTTTGATTAACGGTGTTGATATGTGTGTTAAGTTAGTTCGTTCTAGAGAAAATTTCAATCTTATGGCCTCTTCAGTTGACCTTAAATTGAAGGTATCCATTACGGATGCAACTTTAATTATTCGTAGAGCACGAATCAATCCAAGCGTGTTACTTGCACACCAGAAGGTTTTGGCATCTACCACAGCTAAATACCCTATCACTCGAGCTGAAGTTAAAGTTTTAACAATACCATCAGGTGTTCAAGGAAAAACTCTTGATAATATTTTCTTAGGACAAGTACCTAAAAGGTGTATAGTTGGATTTGTGAATAACGCTGCTTTTAATGGAAATCTCACTAAAACCCATTCAACTTTGAAAATTATGATATTAATACTTTTTGTTTATATATAGATGGTCAACAAATACCATCAAAAGCTTTACAACCCTCATTCGACAGCAATATTTTTACTTCGGTATATCATACGTTGTTTTCCGGTACAGGTATACATTTTCTTAATGAAGGTAATGGAATATCTCGAGAACAATATGCCAAAGGGTATTGTATGTTAGCGTTTGATTTGACACCTGATTTATCAGCAAACTCTTCCAGTCACTGGAATCTTATAAAACATGGTAGTGTAAGATTAGAAGTTCGTTTTGAAACAGCTTTGACGCAAACTATTAACTGTATTGTTTATGCAGAGTTTGATAATGTTATTGAAATAGATAAAAACCGTAATATTTCAGTAGATTATAGTAGTTAAGAAAATAAAAATTGTTTATAGATTAAGTATTTTAAATTGCTCAATAAAATGATTACATCATATAATTATTATTTTTTTTTGTAATTTAATCCTTGCAACCCCACAAAAAATATCTGTCTTTCAATAAAGAGAACCATAACAGGTTATTGTTAACCATATTGATGATATTATCACTTTGTCGTTCAACCTGATAAGATTGTGCAACAATTTAGTAAATAAAATGAATACAATAGAAATACAGAATTACTTGAAAAAAATTGATCCATGCATTGAATATAATGTGTATGCAGCCAATCGTTTACCGATATATGTTGTAACTCCTGCATACATAGTAAGTAACTTAGATCCTGATAATAAACCAGGTTCTCATTGGGTTGCCATACACATAGATAAGAATGGATTTGGACAGTATTTTGACTCATATGGTCGACCACCTCAAGGATACCACCGAATGTTTTAGCGAGAAATTCTAGAATGTGGAATTACAATACAAATCGAATTCAAAATGATTTTACTATTGTGTGTGGAGAGTACTGTATAATGTATTTGTATTATAAATACTATGGCAGGAGTCTCAAAGATTTTCAACAATTATTTGGTGCCAATACTATATATAATGATGTGTTATTAAATGGTTTATTTAATAATGTTTTAAATTGAATAAATAATATTAAAGACACGATGTTTTGTTATTTTTTCTTTATTCTATACTAATAAACTAATACAAAAAATATAATTAGTTCCAAACATGTTTTAACGGTTCCCAATTACTTTACAATCGTAAGCTTGACTTGACTTGACAAATATTAAAAAGAATCATAAGTATTTACAATAATTATACTTAGCACTAGCACAAAGAGTTCAAAATGCAAATAGATGAGTAACTTAAAACACTGTTTTACAATACAATCTAAATTATTAAAATATTTAAGTATAGCAATCGCAAAAAATACAATGATTGGTTTCTTAGAACAAAGCATAATATCTAAATGAAATCAATTATTTCTTTCACACGAAGAACATTTCAAAGTTATTAAGTTATAAAAAGTTTATGCACTGGCACTACACACTGACACTTTCTTCATTTGTCTGTATCTATTGTATATTTCACACAATCGTCCTTACTAGCCAACTGTTTAGTAATATTGTATATGGTGTCCTTTACGGTTTGCAAGTTCTTATCACAGTCACTTTCTGCGTAATATTTAAGTCGCACTTCAGCGTGTTTCCACTGTTCGATCGTTGCAATATTTTTTATTTTATTAACGTCGTAAATTTCAATTTTAATCAGGTGTGATGCATGTGTGCCGTCGTCGCTATTAGATTTGATGTATGAAATGCCGCCACCACTCGTTGATCGACCAACACTGGATGACTTTTTCGTATTTGTCTTTTTCTTCTTTGGTTTTTCGAAAAAAGTCATCGATGTTGTTAAATTCGTTCGATCTTTTATTGGCTATGATCGCCTTTTTGACTTTGGCTGCGAGCGTCCCTTCTTCGTCACTAGGTTCGTCGTTGTCATCAGCGTAATAATAACTCTTGAAAGTATTTTCAGGAAACTGTAATAAAAATTTATAAAAATGTTTTAGTTATCGGTTAAGTAAGTAGTATGTGATAAATACGTATAGGTATGCTAAGTATAAATGTACAAGTTAATAACAATGATAAATTAATAAGAGATCGAAGTCAGCTAAAATGTATTAACCTCGTGGACAACACATACAATAAACAATTAATTAAACATCTGGTTGGTTATAACAACGTTAGGTCAAAGTATAAAAAGGTACTTACATTCATTTTTATAACAGTTTCACTATTTTAACACTTCACTATTACACTTAACTGGAGATCTCACTTGGAACAGAGCACAGAGTGGAATACGATACCATGTGATTTTGAGTCGGGCTTTTATATGGAGAGCGAGTATTGTTTCCTTACAGACAAGACTCAACATGTTTCCAACTTTCACCATAAATTTTATATTGAATACGTATTATTCGGAAATGGGAATAATAGAGACGAGACCTATTGTTAAAAATAATAGAGAAGTAGTAAATCATTGATAAAATATAGTTACCACCCGTGGGAACAATGAGAGGATGCAAAGGTTTTGTACCTAGAATTTGGGTAATGTATTATGTATGACAAACAATTGATTGATTTATCTTTCACAAACAATGGCCATAATGTGTAAAGGGTCAGTATTGAGTAATTGTAAACGGTTATTAAGTAGAAATACGATACAAAGACCTTAGCGTTTTTCAATAAAAAAAGGATCACTGATAGAAAGTAGAAAGACAAAAGCATAACGAAACAAAGGGAACAGGTCCAAGCTTGAAAATGAGCCGTAGAGCATGAGTAAAGTTAATGCATCACCCATTCGCGGGTGATATAAATGCAATCCGCGGACGTTGGTAATGAAATCCACGGTTAACTTCGACGTAACATGCGGACGGTACAAGAGTAATCCGCGGACGGTATCATTGAAAGTCGCGGCCGATAACAATGAAATTCGCGGGCGGTATAATTTTAATTCGCGGGTGCTATCATTTTAATTCGCGGTCGGTATTATTTTAATTCGCGGTTGATATCATTTTAATTCGCGGTCGGTATTATTTTAATTCGCGGTTGATATCAATTTAATTCGCGGTCGGTATAATTTTAATTCGCGGTTGATATCAATTTAATTCGCGGTTGATATCAATTTAATTCGCGGTTGATATCAAATTAATTCGCGGATAGTATAGTGCCCCGGCCCTGGAGCAGCCCGCGGACCCCCCGTGGCCGGGGGCGCGGGGTGGCGTCGCAGGTGCTCGGGTATCGGTGAATCCCTTACTACTGATGTAATAGTCTCATTAGTGTAAATATAACCTAGTATTATAGTTAATACCTCTCTGTACATTATAACGTTGTATATCTGTCTATAATATTACTCAGTAAGGTCGTAATGAGTTTTTGATACAAGAATAATGTATAATAATCTCGTCTAGTTGTATCGTAATGATATATAACCTAGTTATTTTTGATTAATTAGTAACAACCTATACTCATTATCTTTTTTAGTTGGTAATTAGTCTAGTCAGTGTATGTCTCTCAAATTTAGATTAATTTATGTTAGGAAAAGTGGCTAATTATTTAATATAGAAAATTCTAACGGATATTATTTTTTTTAGGAAATTAAATAATTTTCTCAAATTTCAAGTAATTTTATTTGACAGTTATAGTATTAAACAACTGATGTAGATATTACTAATGTTATTACCATTTATTTGGGAGCATAGATAAGAGTACGACTTTTGAATTTGATCGGTTTATAGTCAGTAGAGCCTTTCATGACATAATGCAAGTAAATATTAGCCCATACATAGAAGAAATAAAACGAATAGGAAAACGAGGGAATAAAAGGCCTTTGTTAATTGAATTTTTTAATAGAAGAATGGCAAAATATATAATAGAAAACGCAAGTTATTTTAAAAATACTGGATTGTCAGTTGATATGTTTCTAGAAGGAACAAAACTAAAAGAAAGAATTGAACTAAGAAAAAAACTGAAATTGGCTCGAGAAAATGGTGACCATGCTTTTATTAAAAATAATACACTAATTGTGAATGGTAAGACAATATTTTACAGCGAATCAATTAGTTCTGATAAAGTGGATACTCCCCTATCTGCGAAAACTGGCGCCGAAAACAACAACATACCCTCACAAAAAATAATGTAATATATGGAAAAGAAGATAAAGCAGAACAAAATACATTTTTTCGATAATACTTTTACAGTAACTTTTCAAAATGTTCAAAGTATAGGAAACAAACTAGATATAATTGAACAATTGTTATTAGAAACTAAAATTGATATACTATCATTGTCAGAATTGTGGAAAAATCAATATTTTTGCGATAGTATTATGATATCGGGATATAAAATAGCATCAATCTTTTGTAGAAAGACACATGAAGGGGGTGGGGTGCAACGCAGAAAACCTCCACGCGTGTCCGATTGCTGTCGGTCCCTTATGGATACGTCCGGGGGGAAGGTCAGTCGTCGGGCCGGTGCACCCTGGGCACAGTCAATAATCTCTCCGCGGGGGGCGGGAAAGGAGGGATTGTTGGCTGTGGCTAACTTTCTGCCGGTGGGGCTGGGGGGATAGTTTTGATGGCTCTCCCATATGGCGCTCTGCGCCAGCAGAGTCCATGATGGGGAGGTAGGAGGAGTACGACCACGTGGTCGAGTGGGCGTGGTCGATGCGGTCCTTGCGGCACTACTGCCGCAGAGACCGCACCAGTAGAGGTCGCTTGCCCCTGAAATAAGGGGTAAGCGAGGGAGTAGTAGCGGGCTCGGTGTTCACTAACCCTGTCACCGGGCTGGCGAAAGGGGGAGTGGTCCCTCTTTCGCTGCCGCCAAATCTCGTAACCCTAAACATGATCAAGTGTTCTGGCGTAAGCGTCAGACACACTTGATCTACGGGGACCGAGGGTTCACTGGCTTAACTGCCTGGACCGCGAGGAAGAAATCCTCTATAAAAATTACCCCAAATCCCCAAGCGGCGGCGCACCGTGAGGGGGTTGTAAGCTTGGCTAATGGGTAGCTTGATTTAGTCGCTAGTGCGAACCACAGTATTTTGAGCCAGTACACAAAGTTTTTACTCGTGGGAACAAAAATGGAATCACAAGGTGGGGGAACGTCCGCGTGATGAAGTCGCGGCCGAAGAGCGAACGCGGGGTGCTGGGTCAGACTCTGACTCAGCATCCAGCATGATTAGCGGATGGAGCTCAGTCGCGGGCACCAGATCTATGGAGATCAAGACGGCAGCGGCGGAGCCATTCCGGAAGCGGATCAGGTGCAGGATCGGGGATACGTCCTCCGAGGGCGGCGGGGCAAAGGCTTCGTGCGTCGCTCCCCGGAAACGTGGCGGATCCCACTCGCAGCCTCTCGCGGAGCGAAGGTGAAGGGTCGGGCCCTCAAAGAAGCGAGGGACAGCGGGAAGCTCGCCGAGGAGGGCAGGAACCCGATCGTCGCACGACCCTCAAAAGGCCGAGAAGAAAAGGGCCAAATTTGAGGAGGTCGTGATGGCGGCGATTGCGAGTGTCCGCCAAAAGAAATTGCGGTCCTCGAAAGAGAAGGCTGCGCAAGAGGCCGCGGCCTCCATTATGGCGGCAGCAGCGGCCACCTTCTTGGAGTCGGAACCCGAGTCGGGTAACGAGGGGATGAGGGCCGATATCGCCCGGCTATCGACGGAGGTTGAGCGTCTCTCTAGGGAGAACGCGGAACTCAAGTCCAGCCGGGCCTCAGCCCTCGTTCAGTCCTCTCGTCCTGTAGAGACGCCTCCAGAGGTGAGTGCGGTGCAGCCGGCGGACAGGCAACAACTCCTGAGCCTGATACGAGAGGGCATCCGTCAGGAGATCGGTGCCCTCTGCCCGGTTCGCGGTTCTGGAGGGCATTGTCCTCCGGCCACCTCTGGCGGGCTCCAAGAAGGCTGCGTCCTACGCGGCCGCCGCGGCTCCGCAACCCACGCCGGGGACGTCCGGCCCGACGAGCCAAAGCTCAGGGCCATCCACGAGGCCAACGAAGCTGTCGTCGTCGTTCTCCGCCGCCTCCGCCTCCGGCCTCCCAGAGGACGCTCGCAGCAGATAAGCCCAAAAGGCGAAGGCTGCGCGGAGAGCGGCGAAGCCGGCGGAGTTGGTAGAGACGGCTCCCCCCACCTACTCTCTTGCCTGCTGATGATGCCGGCTGGACAGTGGTGGGGGCCAAAGAGAGGACCCGACGCATCGGAGGAGCGGCGGAAGGCGCAGCGGCAGCGCGCCAAGGAGAGGAGCGTCGCCAATATGCTTCGCGCCCCGAAGTCCGCAGCTGTAGTCGTCACACTACAGCCGGAAGCGGTAAAGAAGGGCGTGACGTACGCGGACCTCCTTTCCAAGGCAAAGGGGTTAATCAACCCCGCGGAGCTTGGGATTGCTGGGGGGTTGCGGTTAAGAGTAACCGCAACCGGAGCCCGGAAACTCGAGCTCCCGGGAGCCAGCAGTGGCCCGGTCGCGGACGCCCTAGCTGCAAAGCTACGGGCGGCGTTTGATGCGGCCGAGGCCAGAGTGTCCAGACCCGTAAAGAGCGTAAGCTTGCGCATATCGGTCTGGATGACTCCGTCACGGTGGAGGGAAGTGGTGGCCGCCATTGTCAGGACCACGGGATGCTCAGCTGAAGAGCTGAAGCCGGGGAGCCCCACGTCCCGACTATGCGGGTATGCTGGCCATCACGGTCAGCTGCCCGTGACGGCGGCCAAAGTGGTGGCTGAGGGCCGGAGGCTTTGGTGGGCTGGGTGTCGGCGCAGGTTAAGCTGCTCGAGCCCCAGCCTCTGAGGTGTTACCGATGTCAGACCGGACATCACGTCGGGGTAAGGTGCACCTCGGAGGTCGACCGCAGCGCGTTGTGCTTCCGCTGCGGTCAGCCCGGTCATAAAATCGGCTCGTGCACCGCCGACAAGCCGCACTGCTTAGCCTGTGCGGCGGTTGGCAAGCCAGCCGAACACCGGGCGGGGAGTAGAGCCTGCGCCGCTCCCGCCAATACCGGGGCAAACGCCGGCCCACGGCCTCCACTGCCGCTTCCGCTGCGGTTCTCGCTAGCGCTGCCGCTGCTACTTTGAGAGAGCGCAATGGAATGCCATTAATGGCCCCATTGCGCTTTCTCCAGGCGAACATCAACCACTGCGCCAGAGCTCAGGATCTCTTGCTCCAGAGCATGGCGCGGTGGTCGATTAATATCGCCGTGGTCTCCGAGCCGTACTTTGTCCCGCCCAGGAATGACTGGGTGGAGGACCTGAGCGGCTCGGTGGCCATCATCGCGTCGGCCGCCGCCGGTACCCTGACCCACGAGCGGGTGAAGAGGGGCCAGGGTTGTGTCGCAGCTCGGTTCGGAGGGATAGTCGTAGTGGGTGTTATTTTCTTCTCCGAGCCGAACTCGCCGAGTTCCACAACTCCCTCAGGGAGCTGAGTGACGTCGTCGTCGAGTACGGTTCGCTTCCCGTCGTCGTGCTGGGGACTTCAACGCCAAGAGCCAGGCTTGGGGTTCCCGGTACACGGATGTACGGGGGCGAATGGTTGAGGACTGGGCCTTGAGGTTGGCCTGGACGTCCTCAACAGGGGTTCCGTCGCCACGTGTGTGCGGATGCGGGGTGAGTCCGTGGTGGACATTTCGTTTGCCAGCCCCGCATTGTCGCAGCGTGTTGTCGACTGGCGAGTAATGGAGGCGGTGGAGACGCTGTCGGACCACCGGTATATCCGGTTCGACGTCTCCACCGATCCCTCGAGCGCGCCAGTCCGACGGGCCCCAAGTGGTCCACGTTGGGCGTTGAGACAGCTGGACAGGGAGCTTCCTCCTGAAGCCTCCATCGTCCAGTCCTGGTGCAAGCACCGGTCAGGCCGGACGATGTGAATAACGAGGCCGACTGGTTCCGGGAGGCTATGTCCTCTGTCTGCGACTCGGCAATGCCCCGAGTCCGCCGAAGCCAAGCGCGGCGCAAGGTGTACTGGTGGTCGCGGAGCTGGCATCGCTCCAGGCGGCGTGCTATGCCGCGCGACGCCGGTACACCAGGTACCGCCAAATCCGCATCCGGCCTGTGGATGCGGTGGCTCGAGAGGCGGAGCTATACCAGGGGTACAGAGACGCAAAGACGCTCTCTCGGGCGCGATTCTAGAGTCTAAGAATCGCGCCCACCAGGAGTTGCTGGAGTCTCTTGACGCAGACCCGTGGGGACGTCCTTAAAATGGTGCGGAGCAAGCTCCGCATCTGGGCGCCCCCACTGACGCAGAGTCTCCGGCAGGAACTGGTCGAGGGCGTCGTTGGCGCTCTGTTCCCTGCACTAGGGGAGCACGCTCTCTCCGCTCATGGCTCCGCCTTCGGCGGCGCCCGGCATGAACCACGACGACGACGTCACTGTTCCCGCGGTGACCGGGGTAGACTTGAGGGTGGCGGTGGCCAAGATGAAGGCCAAGAACACCGCCCCAGGGCCCGACGGCTTGCCTGGAAAAGCCTGGGTCCTGGCCTTTGGGGGATCTCGGGCCTCGACTTCAGAGGTTCCTCACGGCATGTTTGAGAGGGGCCAGTTTCCACTTCGTTGGAAGACGGGAAACTGGTCCTCATCGCGAAGCATGGGCGCCCCGCGGACAGTCCGTCCGCATACCGGCCCATCGTCCTGCTCGACGAGGTGGGCAAGCTCTTCGAAAGAGTTATTTCAGACCGCCTCGTCGAGCACCTGACGAGGGTTGGGCCGGATCTTGCGGACAGCCAATTTGGCTTCCGCAGAGGGCGCTCTACTGTGGATGCCATCATGCGCGTGAGGTCTCGCGACGGGGATGCTGTTTCCCGGGTAGGGTCGTCTTGGCGGTGTCGCTTGACATCGCCAATGCCTTTAATACCCTGCCCTGGAGTTGTATCAGGGAGGCACTCCGGTATCACCGGGTGCCGGCCTACCTCCGTCGCGTTGTCGGGGCCTACTTGACGGATAGGGCCGTCATTTACCCCGGTCGCCAAGGGAATGGATCAGGCGAGAGATGTCGTGCGGTGTTCCGCAGGGTTCGGTCCTGGGGCCGCTCTTGTGGAACATCGGAAACGACTCTGTGCTGCGCACCGACCTCCCGAGCAGCGTCAGCGTGGTATGCTACGCTGACGACACGCTAGTTTTGGCTCACGGGGGGTCGCATCAGGCGGCGGTCGACGCGGCTACAATTGGGGTTGCGACAGTCGTTGAGAGAATCCGGCAACTGGGACTCGAGGTGGCGCTGCACAAATCCGAGGCCATGTGCTTTCATGGCCGGGGGAACGCGCCACCTCCGGGTCTCCAGATCACGGCAGGGGGGGTTCACATCGGCGTCGGGTCGACGATGAAGTACCTGGGACTCGTCCTCGACAGCCGATGGAACTTCAAGGAGCACATCCGCCTTTGGCTCCCAGGTTGGTAAAATTCACCTGCATAATGCGGCGTCTTTTGCCAAACCTGGGGGCTAAATGCTCTCTTGCCGGCGGCTCTACGCAGGAGTCGTGCGGTCCATGGCCCTGTACGGTGCCCCGTGTGGTCCGTAGTTGTGGCGCGGCGGCAAGGCCGCTTTCTGAACGCGCCACAAGAGCGATGGCCATACGGCTGATACGGGGATACCGCACGATCTCCTGCGAGGCGGCGGGCCTCCTTGCCGGACTACCGCCATGGGGTCTCGAGGCGAAGGTCCTTGCGTCACTGTATGTGTGGCGCGGGGAGGCGCATAGCCGGGCGTAGCTCTCCGCTACCGCGACAAATTGCCGCGCGGCGGACGGAGCTCCGGCAGAACCTCATGGCGGAATGGCGACAACGACTGTCGCAACCCTTGGCTGGGCACGCCACGATAGCGGCGGTAAGTCCCTCTTCGAGGTGTGGCTGACGAGACGTCACGGTGTTCTCTCATTCCGGACGACGCAGGTACTGACCGGTCACGGCTGCTTCGGCAGGTACCTGTATCGGATCCGGGTGGAGGATACGCCCGCGTGTTTTACTGTGCGGATCGGCCGGAGGACACGGTGGAGCATACGGTGGAGGTGTGCCCAGCTTGGGCTGAGCCCCGCCGTGTTCTCACAACGGCCATCGGTGGCGGAGACCTCTCGCGTCGGGGCCTGGTAGAAGCCATGCTCCGGGGCGAGAGAGTGGGACGCAGTCACCTCCTTCTGCGAGGACGTGATGCTCGCAAAGGAGGTGGCGGAGCGGATACGGCGCCAAAGCGCCCAACGTCCCATTCCGCCACGGCAGACGCACAAGACGCGGGCGTCGAACGTCTGCTGAGGATCGTCGGCCTCCGTAGGCGCGGACCGTCGGGTGACGAGCATTGGGTGGCCCGTCGCCCGAAACACCCCAACGGCCCGTGTGTTCGGCGCGTAGTGTTCCACGCGCGCCTCGAAGAGCAGTGTCAGAGTAATCTGCGGGGCCCTTTAGGGCCGGTGCCTGCCTGGGTCTCAATGCCACCGGATCTGGACCCAGCGCACATAGGCAAAGGATGGGAACACCGTAGGTTCTTAGTCGGTAAAAGTCTGACACGCCCTCCCGCCCATCCCAAGGCGGGAGATAGTCAAATTACGATTTACATACGTGAAAAAAAAAAAAAAAAAAAAAAAAAAAAAAAAAAGGGGTTGGGGTATGTTTAATTGTAAAAGAAACCTAGACTATATTGAAAGAATGGATATTGTAAATGACTCTGTAGAATACATATTAGAACTAAGTGCAATAGAAGTTCCTCAACTAAATTGTATATTTATAGGGCTATATAGAGCAGATAGGAAATTGATACATTTTATGAACAAATAAGTAAAGTATTAAATAGAATAAATAGGAAAGACAAGAAAAAGTACGTTATTATAGGTGGGGATTTTAACATAAATACATTAGATAAAAGCAAGAAATCATTAAAACTATTGAATTTTATGAGGTCTTACAATTTACATCAAATAATAAAAACCCCAACACGGGAAACTAAAAGCTCATCAACATGTATTGATTTGATATTTACTAATTATATAACTTTAATAAACAATTCATATGTAAAAGATTATGGCATATCAGATCATAAATCTATAAACATTAATTTGAAAATAAAAAAGCAAATAAAATGTAATAAAAGTTTTTGGTTTACTGAAAAAAGAATATTTACAAATAAAAAAATGCAATACTTCAAAAATTCATTACAGGAAATAAATTGGAATAATGTTATAAATATTGCTAAAAGCATGAATGATAACTATAGCTCATTTCATCAATTAATTACACAACTTTTTAAACAAGTTTATACCACTACAAAAATTAAAATACAAAAATAGTAAAAAGCATTGGTTAACGAGAGGCTTGAAAAACTCTTGTAAACACAAAAGATCTTTAAGAACTATTTTAAATAAGACTCAAAGCACGGCTATTAAAAAATATTATAAAACATATACCAAAGTATTAAAGCGTTGCATACAAAATTCAAAAAGACTGGGATATATTAAACAATTAAAAAAATCGGATAATAAAATAAAAACTATGTGGAATATTATTAACAATAAAACTGGTAAAACGAAAAAACCTCTTTATAATAATATAACGTTAAAAAATGAAAATAACACAATATTGTCTTGCCCTTCAGCCATATCAAACATGTTCAATGAATATTTTTCAACAGTTGGGGTCAATAAAGGTAAATAATTTAAATGATTTTGGACGACCAGTTATAAATTCTCCAACTAATTCTATATATCTGCACGATTTGCAGGAAGAGAAACATTAAGAATAATACAATCCATAAAGAACAAAAATAGCAGTGGCATAGATGACATACCAACTACTCTACTTAAATTATGTGCTAAAGAACTTTCAATACCTCTAACCATCTTAATTAACCAAAGCTTTCAAGAAGGCGAGTTTCCCAACTTATTAAAATTTCTGTAGTCAAGCCTATTTTTAAGAAAGGAGAATTAACAACTCCCAGTAACTATAGACCCATATCACTTTTACCCACCTTTCTAAAGTCTTTGAAAAAGCCATGTTTAACCAACTGTACCCATTTCTAGAAAAACATAATCTACTTGATGAATGCCAAAATGGCTTTAGAAAATCTAAATCTACTACATCTGCAGTTTATAGATATGTACAAACTGCCCTTGAGCACATAGACAATAAAAAAATTGTTTTAGGACTATTACTCGACATGACGAAAGCTTATGATAGGGTATCGCACTCTATACTATTGTCAAAGTTATACGGATCTGGTATACGCGGACCTGCTTTTCTTTGGTTTCAGTCTTACTTGAATAATAGAAAACAAATAGTGCAAATTAAACACCATGACATCCAAACACACGAAATTAAAAATATAAGATCTAATATGAAAACTCTAACTTGTTCAATTCCACAAGGAAGTGTCCTAGGGTGCATCTTGTTCCTAATATATATAAATGACCTCCCAAAAACTCTTAATAAAGAAATAGCACTACCAATATTGTTTGCAGATGATATTTCAGTATTGATCAAATGTGAAAATAATGACAACATCAATACTATTATGAGTGATACAATGGATACTATAACATGTTGGCTTAATGAACACAATTTAGAAGTAAATTATAGTAAAAGTAAGATCATGCAATTTAAATCTTATAAAACCCGCTCTCTTATGATAAACTTTAATTATTTAAACACCCATATTATAGAAAAAGTAGAGTCATTTAGTCTATTAGGTATTCAGGTTGACACACATTTTAATTGGAAATCCCATATAGAACATATCATTAGTAAATTATCAAAATTCACTTATGCACTTTTTGAAATTAAATACAGTACCGACACACAAAGTGCATTGTCGGCATATTATGCTTATGCTCACTCATGGCTGAAATATGGAGTTATGTTATGGGGAAATAGTGTAAATGCAAAAGATTTATTCATTATACACAAGAAATGTTTAAGAATTATAGCTCAAATAGATAATAGACAAAGCTGTAGACCCTACTTCATTAAATATAAAATATTAACTTTACCATCGATATATATTCAAGACTTATGTACATATGTTTTCAAGAATAGTAATAACTTTAAAACATTAACCCAACTGCATAATATAAACACTCGCCACAAGACGAACCTCTACTTACCACTGTCTAGAACAAAATGCTCCATGATAGCCCATATTATATGGCAGTTAAAATATTTAATAAACTACCAGATGAAATCAAAACTGAACCAAAATTTGCTATATTTAACAAAAACTTAAAAATACCTGGTACAGAATTGTTATTATACAGTAGATGAATATTTTAAGAATCACTAGGAAAGAAGCAAAATTGTATGTTGGATGTTATAAATATTAAGTATTGTTTTTATATAAGTAATAGTTTTAATTCATTATCTAAATATTATATATAGTAAATTGTTATTAATGTAGCGTCCTCAAATTTGCAATGTCTGAAAAGGACTACTAAGTCATAAGAACATAAAATGTAACAACAGCAATTATTATACACTTAGTAAGCAAATAAATAAATAAATAAATAAATAAATACTTACAGTATATGTGACAAGTAACGTTGACTCAAAAGTTGTAGAACAGCCCCTTAATCTTCTTAATATTGTTTTTTATATTTACAGTGACCTTATCGCTTACATTTGTAAGTTCCTTTTCGCTTAACATTGCTAATATTCCACTCAGATGGAGACCCGTAACAAGCCGTGTATAAAGATGCAGAGGCGCCTGTCCAGGTCACCTAACACCGTAACTAGGTTCGTTCTGCGTGCATTATTTTCACGCTACTGAGCCGGATAATTAGTGTAGTGCTCAGGACGATCCAATCTCGGACAGTCGTGTGGTCGCACGTCACAACTGGCGCATTACCATTTATATTATAGGATTAACTTTTGCACGTGTAGATAATTATTAGAATCCTATTAAATATTTGAGGTGGGTTAGCCCGTCTTTACATTATAAAAGCTCGGGTCTAAGCTTTTGCTATCTCAAAGATGTCGGGGATTGGGGGCTCAAATTTTACATTCAGGCAAGTAAAGCTCTTTTATTAATTTTCTAAAGATTTTATATGACTTCATGAGACGTATGAGATATTGAGCATCACTTTAGGTAATTGGGTACTTATTTATTGGATGGATAATAATAATACAGGTATACTCTAAGACGATTTATTCTTGACTAAAACTTACCGGCAGCCGCAGCCGCGCCAGTGCTATAATATTAGCATATGACCACATCATTCACACCTCCGTTACCATTAACTTAAATACCAAATTATAAATGTGTCCCTACAATTCCCATTTTAAATTCACTCCTGAAGTGCCATTACTAAAACAGGGGTTAACTTCTAGCTATGCT
>NW_023593757.1:0-20125 GCF_014839805.1 Manduca sexta
CACCATGTGAACTAATCTCACGTTTCCCATACAAATGTGTAATTTGCCGGCTGACCGTTGTGTTACGTCAGCGAACGGTAGCGTGGCGATGGCGACGGTAACTGTACCCTAATGACGGCATAACGGTCGCGCCGGCCCCGATACCGCACAGGATCGCCCGGGAAACTGGGTGATACTTGCCAAATATTCACACTCACATTATGCCTTTTATAGCCTCATAGTGAGAGCCTTATTGTGAGTGGAAAGTACTGCCAGGGGTCGTAGGTTCAAAACCCAAAAGACAGTGTAACTTTTAAAAGATTTTGAACATTTCAGTTCCATATTTGAAGGTTAAAATCGTGGACCTAGATAGTACATACCTAATAATTCTACGATGCACATCTGTCGAACTCTTCGAAATACCGACGTGAGCTTAAGTTTTATGAGCTTTTTATGTAACATAAAAAATAGAAGTGTTATGTATTTCTATGCATACAGTATTAATTACGATTCATTAAAGTTAACACTTAAAAGCAACAATTTAGGTCATTACTCTCATGTAAAGTGCACATAAAATATAAAACTTGCATTTAGAGCATCATAAAACGACTGTATAACATCCTCTATATCATTAAAGTAAGTATAAATATCTATTAATACAACTCATAAATGCGAATATTTGTGAATACGTCCGGATGTTTGCTAGAACTAAAGGCAGAAACCGCTAAAAGCATTTGTATGAAATATGACACAAAAAAACGTACAGTCGAATTGAGAACCTCCTGTTTTATTGAAGTCGGTAAAAACCAAACGCTTTTTGCCCCCAAAAAAAAATCATTATATTTTGATGAATTTTCAAGATAGAATTTAAACGTATGTGGAGTATAGAAAAATGTAGTAAAGCATAGAGTATTTTTGAAAACAAACTTGTGACTGATCCTTAATCAATAATATAAGGCTACATACAGTTCTTAATAAATATTTATTATTCTGTATCCCATTAAAATATGTCTTCAACTCCGAGAAAAGATGCAGACAATTAGGATCAAAAGTAAGTCTATAACATTAATAGCAATAAGTATATGGATGAATATACATTTCCCATGCCCAGAGTCGTGAGGCGGGTTGCGCAGAGTACGATTATGTATAGACACCTTCGGTAACCAGCTGGTTAAGCTTCCCTGTTCGAGATATACAAACATACATAACTACAACGTAGGCGTCATCCGACAGGATAGGAACCTTACCTCCGTCTTTATTAACTTAAAATGATGAAAAGATTGTTTCCTGTTGTACCTGTGAGCTGGCTACTGATCCGATTGTATCACTTATAGGTAACAATAAAAAAGGTAAATATATTATAATAATAAATAATAATATCAGCAATGTATTATATACTTGCCCACTGCTGAGCACGGGCCTCCGACACTACTGAGAGGGATTAGGCCTTAGTCCACCACGCTGGCCTAGTGCGGATTGGTAGACCAAAAATATATTATGCCTGAACTTAAATTTTCTGTTCAAGGAATGAACTTATACGCGAGAACATAATCGCGAAACCATGTGTAATGATGTTTTTAAATTCTACATAACTTTGTATTTGATAGGCTACACTAAAAAAATGTTGTATAATTATGAAATGTAGGTACTAAGTACATATTATAACGTTGACTTTTCGAACGACCAAAACCTTAGTCCGCCCCATGACTACGGAAACTGCAGTCTTCGAAACATTGCGTAAAAAAATAAATATAAAAACCAATATAAAATCCGAAAACTAGTTTTATTTTGATCCTTGACTGTTTAAATAAATAAAAGTAACGTTTGCTTCAATAACAATTCATTTCTTTATAGTATAATATAGTGTTTGACTGTCTCGATGCCGGAGTTGCACGATGTACGATACCGCTCTGAGGCGATTCGAATCCTGAGTTAGGTAAAGTAATATTGGGTTTGTCTGCTTAATATAACCCCGGAGTTTGTAATTTATGTCCGATATGGCGATAGGCTCTACGCACCCCTTCGGAAATAATGACTTGACGTGTGTGTTTACTGTAATGTTTTTGGCAACATGTTTACAGCGTATGTGTAACGACTTAGTATTCTTAATAACAAAGCTCCACTGTTCTATGTTAATAAAATGTATTTTAGCTTAAGAGAGATGCAGCGGCGAGTATGAAGTAGGAATTATCATAATATTAAACATAAAACATGACCGCGTATCAGATCGGCTGCATAAAACATTCACATTATAATTCATACACTGTCCTTTGTGCCTCAAACAAAGACAATGTTATAATATATCACTAAGAACAATAATGTGAAACAGGTTGTCTGTACGTAAACAGTAACTCGGAGCCTTCGCGCTTGCGACCGAACGTTATAATTGTTTAATTAAAACAATAAATTGTTTATTGTTTAACTTAACGTAACAATGGGCGTAAGGTTATCGTGGTGAGTTTCGACGGTTCATTTGTGAATCGAGTTCACGAAGACAATGGAGGTGATGTGGGATGGTCAGACATGATAGTAATTCTTCTTCCATGAGCTGTTATCCCACTCCTATGACCCCAATGTATAACATTGTATTAACAGCCGATCCCAGCGCAACAAAATTTTCATGCAAGTTCAACAGCGCTTTAATTTTTAACTCCAGCCATGAAGGCTGTTTCTTCCGATTTATGTATTTACCGAACTGTATATTAAGGTTTTCCGCCACTAGATAGCGCAATATAATTCTTGCATTGATAGAAATTGAAAGCAATATAGTTTTGGTCGACATTCGATTTGGACTCCATTTTATTTATTAAATCAAGTGTAGTTGAGGTAGTATAAAGAAAATAATATCTTAGGACTTTCCATCACTAATTTGAGCATCTTTACTCGCTTTCCAACCATCTAAGGGAGTAGTATCGTGAGGAATATTAACGCACCATCGTTTAGCAAGTTCGGCGAACGTCACGGAACTGACTACATTGTTACTTAATAATAGAAAGAAAGCTACCATCAAACAATGGATTCAAAATTTTCAATAGCCAGTTATGAATCATAAATCACTCTCGGAACAATTGGTCAAGTTGTTTTTTAGACTAGTTCACTTTGCGTAAGTGGTATGCAATTTTATTTGCGTTCCACATATGTGTTTTTATTTGCGTTCCACGGTAAATCAGGATATAAAGGCTGGCATAATTCAGGCAATCTTTGACTTTCAAATCGTAACTTTACGCATTTGGCATAAGCATAATATTATGCGTCAAACGCGACGGATGATACTAATTCAAACGACTTCAAAAAAAGGAGGAGGTTCTCAATTTAACGAGTATTTTTTTTAATACGCAAGTTTTTGTTTTGGGCGCATGAATATTTCCAGGTTGCATCTCATACAGCGCGCTTTATTTACAAGTCATCTCCGGCGTTAGTCACTTAGTTTTCACTACTTAGTTTCTACATACCCTCCGCCTTAATGCACAGTTTGCTATGAAGGTAAATTAAAATGATTACCAAACAGCTGCCCACTATTTTCACAAAACTAAATCGAGAGAAGCATTTCCCTCAACTAATAACAAACACTCAGAACTTTTGACTGCAAAATACTGCATGACACTAAACACTGATTTGTGATCATTAAAACCTATGTTAACCGGTGATTTGTTAATATTTGACGTCACAAGTGTCGCGACCAGTCACGTATTGTGTTTCATTAAAGTTTTATTGTTTTGTTCGTTACGTCACGTCTTTCGCAATGATTGGTGATCGGTACAACCCATAGGCTTTCTGTTTTATACTACAGATATTCGCTTAACAAAGGAGAACATTAAAGAATTTTGTTTCAACGACTCCATCCGGAAAAAATCTTACTTGCACTATTTATTCTCTCCATATTAACATACTTCACGTTATCCCGAACCAGTTGCACAAACCAATGCCTTCAGTTAAAGTTTTTTTTCAATTCACCGGACATTCTCCCTCTCTATATTTTAACTTTTATAGCCTCTAAGCTCTTTGGAGTTTTTAGGTATTTATTTACACGAAAAATTTGAGACCTCATCGTGTGATCCGTTTTTTTCTGACCTTTTAATTAGTTTTAAGCTTTAATTGGTTAAGAAAAAGCATCATTTATTATATTTTATTTGAATGAGTTCGCAAACAATTTATACATTAATCAAAATACAAAAATAAATTTGCAGTTATTTAACTAAGTGTACAATATAAAAAAGTGAACACTACATACAAATAATGCAAATAGATATAGTAAATCACATTTTTTGTTCTCTATAATATTATATTGAGCAGAAATCAAACCGATCTTTCTTAGTTTATTATTCGTCGCCGTAAACAGTATCGATTTCTTTGTAAACAAATGTTACAAAAATAGGTGGATTTACCGGGTTCCTTAGAAAAACCACTATAGTATAGCTGTTTACAAGTAGCATGGTATTTCGAAATATGCAACTAATTTTCCTTACTACGTGTAATTGGATTTAACAAGTTACTGATATATAATTAATCACACACAAGTACCAACAGGCAGATGTTTTGCAGTTACGTGTTTTGAGTTAAAATTACTGCTGCGTAACAAGAAACGTTAGAATTTAAATGAGATTGACCTTAAGCTTCCTAACCTATTTGCATTAAATAAATATTTATATTATATTGGATTGATTTCGTTATGTTATGTTGTATTTCTACTTAAGATTTAAAGTCTCTATGATTTTTTTATATTCAAGCAGCGAGATCTGGAGGTAGTGAAACGGAATGCCGAAGATGTTAACTTTCGTATTTAAAGTTGACGAGTACACGGTTTTTTCACGAGTTAAATGAGTCCGATAAAGGGATAAGGGCGTCTTTCGTAAAGAGCCGTCCAGTTTGACATTGGGTAATAATTTTGAAATTAAATTGAGATTTCTGCAAGTAGTATACTTAATATACGATAGACTCGCAGTCTCTCTCAATATTATAAGGTACTCAACGTGCCTTATTTTAAGATAGAATTCATTTTTTATCATATCCAGTCTCATCGCATACCTAGGCCAGTAAATCCAAATTATATTGAGCTGGAACGACTGCGCACCTAATTCTACATAATAGATGAATAGAGATCTGCAAATCTCAATTGGCTTACAAGGTTATTTCGACGTAGTGCCCTCGAAAACTATGTGAAAATATATTAATTACTTTCCGCGATTTCGTACAGGTCCATTATTGTTATGCTTTTAAATTAACATGATTGAAGTGATATGAACTATTATATTTTATTGCTATAACAGTATTGCGCAATGCAGTAGCTACTAGCTAGTTGTATTGTGAAACATAACCTGCGTATGGATCTCAAAAAGAGACAAATATATTTTCATATTTGTGCAACTGAAACATATAAAATAATTATTATAATATTATTAATTCACAAACATTTGTTGTCGGTTGTTGAAGTCCTTCATAGCTCATACCCCCTTGACCGTTTGTATTTTAAAGGTGAAATAGCCAAGTGTTAACTGAATTTTTAGTACATTTACTTAATTTAAATTAATGAATATTATTTACATATTTAACAGTCGCGCACGGATATAACTAATTTACTTTTTATCGTAACCGATGACTTCTGATTGAAACTATATTAGAATGGTTTAAAATTTTAATTAAAAAAACAAGACAAACGGCGAACGATGGTTAACTTGTCATAAACACCACGTGGATTTTAAATCAAATTATTTACCAGTTATAAATCCACGCGTTAATTTGGTTACATTGTTATAAAATTTAATAAAAAAACAATTAAGCTTCAAATTAAATGAAAAACTATCTAACTTCAAGTTAATTATCCTGACGGGATTTAATTAGATAATACCTGGACATTCATTACTAATGATTAACAGCTAATTAAGGAATTAACGTTGAGAACTCATTAAACACGAGATAATCGTATCTTAATATGCGACAGCAATAGCTAATTATCTCTATGAGCTTTAGATATTGTACGTGGTTTGAGTATTATTATTTACATACTCTAGCCACAACTACCTCCGCGAAAACATAGAAATATCTTAGCCCGATACACCTAATGCCCGATTGTAGAGAAGTCGCGTGAAAGCTTAAAAGCTGCGTCTATTCTCGCTTAAAACTATTTTCTAGTATAAAAGTGCATGGTGCCAGAAATGGCATCAAAATTCATTTTTCGATTTAGACCGAAAAAATATGTATTAGAATTTTGACAATCTAGTAAAAGTACATGTTGCCAATAGAAATGGCATCAAAATAGATGTTCAAGTTTTGAACCTAAAAATTATGTATTAGAATAGAATTTCGAAAATATAAGATAAGAGTTTTTTTTATTTTATTTATTTTTATAGAAATAAGACATGTTTCCAGACGGTAGCTGAAACAAGCAATAAGGGCCTGATATTATCTCTTTCTATCAAAACAACCAAATACCAGACACGGCTAGCGACAGTTGAGAGCTCACGCGTCGAGCCTTCACCGCGCATTCGTGACCTTTGCTGAATGTCACGTTCTTATGATAAACAAAAGCATACCAATTACTTACTTTTATTTTATGTAGATTTATATTAAAACCTTTGCAAATATGGATAGAGGGACTATTGTATTAATCAATCGTACTCATAGTTGGGAAACAACTTAAGCATACTACCGCGTGGTGGTGGCTTGTACTAATAAATATAATAATATTTTTTACGTGGAAGATGTCTTGACAGCAAGAGTCCCACTGGGTATCAGTCCGCAATGACCATTGTAGCCAACAGATCACGCACGCAATTTCATGTTCCTATTGTAGCCAATTGGGATTTGTGGAAATTAGCATCTATTTGTCCAGGATTCCTTCCACAATAATGCAGGAAAAATAGACTTTACAAGAGCATGTATCCGACTGTCGCGTACGAGAGAAATATCACTTATTATTACCCGCGAACATTCCAAAGCAATAGGTTTTTGTTCAAAAGCACCTTAAGACACAAATCATCTAAGCCAAAGGTCTTCTACAATGACCTTAATTTAGTTTTTGTCATCGCAGATGTACTAATAGCATCGTGCCTTGCATATGTGATTTGTAGGGCTGTCACAAACGTATTTCGCAATAAAACATTACAAGTATAGACAACTATACATTAAACAGATATTTCTGACTGATAATTATATATTTAGTACATTGTCAATCATAATTATTAATTAAAAAAAAACTCTATAAACCTGTATATTAATTATGTATCACAATATATACGTTTGTCTCTTGATTACTGCATGGATATTTATTTCTATTTACAAAATATTTAATTTACATCTCGAGTTCACATAAACATCGTAAAAAAGATATAAAAGGCTGCCAAGTGCCAACCTTAATCGCATGCAGTTAAACCGGTATTAAGATATTTCAATAGAATTTCAAGTAATCCGTTTTCAATGTAGTTAATCAGATTATGTCCATTATTTATAATAAGATGTGATTTCAAATAATTTTGTCTGGTTTGATTTGGCAAGAAAAAATTATGAAGTCGCTTATTCGCTAAACGTCATCTATAGCAGATTTATCTGGCATTCGGAATGGTCACAAAATTCAGAAAATGGCACTTACAATACACTGACCTAAATACTCAATTACTTAGTGTTATTAATAGTGACACTAAATAATTGTATTATTAATAATAGTAAGTATTTGATTGAGATTGATTGCGATTGATTGTGAGCTATAGGAACGACGCGAAATTATTTTAATTCCATCAAAAGCGTGTTTCTATCAGTTGCGTTGTTAAAAAAGTATGCACACCATAAATGGACTTAACAACCGTGCTAAATGTCCACATATTAATAAAAGTACCGGCCATTTTACATTGGCTTCACGATTCACTTCGTTTCCTAGTTTCGTGTAAAAACTCAACGGAATAGGAAAAAAATCGATCTCACGCGATTGTAACTGTTTGGACGTTTTTGTCAAAATAAGCGCTGATTCACACGTTACCGCGCACAGGAAACGAGTTTTGGAAGGCACACATTTATGTCTTACCGTATCCGGGTTTTTGATACGATCCCCTGCTTTAATAGCATTTGCAAGGCGAAGGCATTTTACGATGTGTTGGTATTTTGGAATCTCTAAAACACCATTTTACCTATTAGAGATGATATTTATATTTTACAATATACATATTTTATACTTATATAGATATAGTATAATAATAATAATATCAGCCCTGTATTATATACTTTGCCCACTGCTGAGCACGGGCCTCCTCTACTACTGAGAGGGATTAGGCCTTAGTCCACCACGCTGGCTTAGTGCGGATTGGTAGACTTCACTCACCATCGAAATTCCTACAGAGGAACTTCTCAGATGTGCAGGTTTCCTCACGATGTTTTCCTTCACCGTTAAAGCGAACGATAAATTCACAAAGAATACACACATAGTATAGAATACACACGTAGCGACGATAGCCTAGTTGGGTATGGAACGGTCTGCCGAGACGAATGTCCGCAGGTTCAAATCCCAAGGGCACACACCTCTGACTTTTCTAAAATCATGTGTGTATTCTTTGAGATATAGTATACTATATAACTATTTTAAGATTAATTCTAGACTTAATATGTTTCATTTCTTCTTCCCTGTCAGCCCGAGCTGGCTTCTTTGTTTACTAAGAATATTTTTAATTTATTTTATTTTCAATATAAATTGTCTTTGTTTACATAAGCTAATTCAATTAAGTAATAATTAAATATTCTCATGATCCCTGTTTACAATCAGGATTCAAAATAAGTACATTTGCTACTGCGTGTACGCAGATAAACGTCCTTAGCAACACAAAAACTTACTAAAGTCTATAGCATTTCAATCCCATCCGATTGCAAGCCAAAAGAATTACGTCATTCCTATCAACGCATAAATCTAAGTTTTTATGATGCTAAAATGTTAATTAGCTAATTATGATGCAAGTTATTAGAATTAATTACTTAATTTACTGTTGCTTTTATTATACGAAATATGCATCTTTAAACACGTTGTGTTGCATTTTGTGATGCATTTAGTAATTCTGTAGGAAATTAGGATTAGCGAACAATGGAACAAAATCTCGAATACCGTCTCGGGTCACGCACCTCTGACTTCGAAGTAATAAGTGTGCTAATTATAATTATTATTAGTATTTACATTTCGTGTTTTTAAATTTTTATCTTTGTTTCAACAATACACTTCTTTTCTCTGTATCTTTCTTATACTAAATCGACATTAATAATAGAGATGGAACAAAGTCATAGAAGGTAACTCGGCTGCTTTATCACCTGCTTGATATCGTACCAGTGTCCTCGCCCAATACAGGACAAATTATTTGACGAAAACCCACACCATACCGGCAAACCTAAGAATTGAATTCAGCACCTTACAGTTAGCTTAAAGCCACTACTACACAAAGAAAACTACAGACAACTGTGACAGTTTAGTTGCTACTACAGTAAAATAATATTACGATCATGTTTAGTAATACAATGAGATTTTAACAAATAATCTACAAAATTATTTTTTTTACCATTAATTATACTAAAATCGACTTTGACCATATAACTGCAGGTAGACAGGACGGGCGTTTATTGAAAATACCAAATGTCATTCGAGTACAAATGTTCGCGAAAGCTCTTAAATACTTATGACAATAGGTACCATTATTTCGGTGCGTAAAATCTCAAAAACAATAGATCAATAATAACTATTTACTGAACGCACAAGACTTATTGTTTTGACACACTTTTTTAATAATTATGTATTCTTTTACTGTATTAGTACTCTGTTTTGCTAAAGTTACTTATTTACACTTTATGGTAATCCCAAAAATAATGATGACGAAGGAAATACGTTATAGTTGCGTCCTTTTAAGTCAACAATTATCAATACATTAAAAAATTCGCATTCACCGA
This sequence comes from Manduca sexta, assembly GCF_014839805.1. Taxonomy (NCBI): domain Eukaryota; kingdom Metazoa; phylum Arthropoda; class Insecta; order Lepidoptera; family Sphingidae; genus Manduca; species Manduca sexta. The sequence goes on from NW_023593757.1 coordinate 9,889, forward strand.
GTACAGCCAAGAGCACCGGCGAATTTTCCACTACGTGAACAATATACAGTCGTTAACAATTACATATTAATATCCTAAAGGAATATATGTTATCTATGTAGTGCTTTTCTGTTCTAACATAATTTATTACTTAAATTAAAACCTGCGTCCATTCTCTTTATGTTATTAATTATTGTATTTGTCATTTCAAAGGGTGTAGTCAGAATAAAGTATCACAATAAGTTGACAAGTATTTTTATAATTTAACATTTCAGATTTAATTTTGATCTAACCATCGGATCTGAAGTAATACTTTTAACCTGTTTCTTATATTCGATTATGACATTAACCTTATGTAGACACAGCATAAAAGTGCATTCATTGTTAAATTGCGTAACCAAGCAACCATTATAAAGGTGGGGTATATTTAGCATAAAAATTTGTATCAAAAATAATGTTAATCTTTATAGACTTTAAACACCTAGAGTTCTAAAGAGGTCTTTGTTGACCTTATATGAGTGAATCCCAATAACCGTGCCAAACGGAAAGGCAGAGCGTTCACTGAATTTTACTGTTTTTTGTGAATCGATGACCACCCAAGCTTAACTGACGCATTTATGGATAGTAGCAGCGATTTTTTAATTTTAGGTGTTCTATTTCTGTTTACTTATTTATTTATTTATTGTATGTAAAATATATAAGTAGATAATAATATTATCTAACAAAGAGTATAAACTGAATTCGGTCGTTTTATATCTCACAAACGATGTTTGAATTACATTTAAGGAAACTCTACCAGTAAAATATACAAAAAATGACATTACGACGCGACTCTACCAAAAGGAGTGAATTTGACGCGTTTAATTATTTTTTTTTTTACAATCGTAAATAATTAGGATGACTGGTACACTCATACTTATCATACAATCAGGTTTAAAATCGTCACATCCTTGCATAGATAAATGCCTTCTGGATACTCTTACATCTAGAAATAAAGCCGAAATATATAATTTTCAAAATGGTTGAGTCTTTGTTAATTCGTAGAGTCACGCATTAGTAGCTATTACATCAATGTACGGTCTCACGGCGTAACTACATTTTTTATTCTCTTCAATATAAAATTATTAATTTTGTAGGTCTTTACTAGTCTTCATTATTGCCTGTTGTTTTTCTTTAAACTAATATTCTCTACCTTGACTTAAACAAGTATAGTTCATATTATTATCTCAAATGAATAAAGCGCCGATCGGGAGGAATTGATTCCAAATTCTGAAGCGGTTTGCAAAGTATTATACCAAAAGAACTGAAGATGAATGAAAGTGTGGAGAACGAAGTGACAAATTTCAAAGCAAATTAAACTGAAGATAACAATTGAAAATTTCATGTAAGCAACTGCTCATTTCGTAGGGAGAAAGAAACTACCAGAGGACAAAATCTTCAGAGGGATTCCTCTGGCACTTCGAGCGTACTAAATTGGGTGACTGGTTGTTAAAAGAGATTCTCTCAAATACCTTTGTTGTAATTCATCAACTTTAGTCTCCCTTACCAGACGTAGATGTAGCAATGTATCTAAAATGGTACTCATTGTGCACCTCTACTGCCCGACGTATATAGACGTACCCACAGCATTAGAGGTATTACAACGGGTAGCTATGTAACGCATTGTGTACTCACACGACAGTGCGTTTTCTCCAATACAAACGTGACAAACCGGAGAACGGCGTACGGACCTCTCCGCAAGGCAAGGTCGGCTAACTATCGCCAACTTATGCATGCGGTATTCATGAATCACGACCAATATTGCCAAACCGGTTACCCAAATCAAAAAACCAAAATCTGAACTCACCGTTCGTAAGGCTGTGTCAAATCACAAATCTCATGGTCCAGAAGTACAGACGGAGTCGGGTGGCTGTCTTGTCTGTGTAACCCAAACCCACAAAGCGCAGAACGCACTGGCACAATACCGTTAGTCGAACTTTACATCACTTAAACTACTTAAACTTTGCCACAAACACTAATATTAATTATTTTATTACACAACTACATAATTTGTAGTAATACAATAGTTCCATTTAACTATTTCGGTGGTAAGTATGTTACGGACCCGTGTAGTAACCCGCCACCGTGGAATTTGGCTCACAACTGACAACTTACATGTTTACGTTATGTTACATTGACAACGCATTCCCTGTCTCTTTCACACAATTACAAGCATTCTATGCGAGAAAGAGAAAGGCAAACTTGCAGCTGTGCTTTTAGAGCGCATCACAGCGCCCCTATCGGCGTTATAGGCGACAGTCACGTCGAAGCCTTCGACTTCATTCATTATCTACGTACCACGTAAGTTCAACAATAGATGGCGCTTTTGCAGAAGAATTTGGATTTCTGCGTAACTTTGAGAACAGATGTCGTTAGAATAAACATAGCGTCTACCACCTCCGAAACTCTACAATGATACAAACGCACGATCACGACTAATCATGTAGAGTCTCATATCTTCTTTACATAATAATCAATTAATAATCGTACATATGCTCTACTGATAATAAATTGAAATGGGGGTTCGCTGTCACTTTACCAAAAGCTCTACTTCGAACGAATCTACCGGCGGTGAATGATTAAAATAAGGAGAAAATTGACTGATTTGCCCAAAACTGTCAATTACATGAGAATCTGAAAAGAATTAAGGTAAGTATGCTCCAAAATAGCCCCTATTTAAAAAAATAAACCTAAATAGCTCCAAAAAATAAACTCTACAAAAGGAGGCCTTCCCAAACGGTTATAAAAACTGTATCATAAAAAAGCTTAAATCGAAAGATACATCCAGAGAAATCTGGTATCGTTTTTATACACATCAATATTTTACGTTGTAGCGCCGACACGTTACCATCGTAGAGTTTCAGAACATCCAGTCTTTATAACTTTATCAGGCCAGCTCTGCCGGATGATAAAAATACCTCACCAAAATGAAATAAGAAAACGGCATTACTTGCCTTATTCTAATTTCATTCCTAGTCCCTATATTATTGGGTTTGGGCCTAACCTATTTTTCCAACAGCTAATTTAGATAGTTTAAATTGGCCAGGAATTGCAACCTGTTTCCCAATTCGCACATTTATTTTCATAAGTCCGTACTTAGTGTTTACTAATGTTATCTTTAATGTATGGCAATCTTGCGCAAATCTTCATGCTTATTTCACGGTGTATATTATTTATCAATAAACTAGCTTTTGCCCGCGGCTCCGCCCGCGTTATAAAGTTTTTCGGGCTAAAGTTTTCCGTTATAAAAGTCACGCTATATATTTTCCCGGGAGCCTATGTTCTTCCCAGGGTCTCAAACTGTCTCCATACCAAATTTTATCCTAATACGTTGGGTAGTTTTTGAGTTTAACACGTTCGGGCAGACCGATGCAGCGGGGGACTTTTGTTTTATGATATATTTTTGTAGAACTTTTAAGAGGAACAATCCCGTCATACATTATTGTTGCATAACTTTAACCGTTTACGCAGCGCACGCAACAGAAGCTCTCAAAACTAATAAATTGCCCCCGTTTTTGCATCATGTTTCATTACTGCTCCGCTCCTATTGGTCGTAGCGTGACGATATATAACATATAGCACTCCAGGAACAAAGGGCTATCCAACACAAAAATATTTTTTTCAGTTCGAACCGGTAGTTCCTGAGATTAGCGATTACTGCTCCGCTCCTATTGGGCATAGCGTGATGATATATATAGCCTATAGCATTCCAGGAACAAAGGGCTATCCAACACAAAAAGAATTATTCAGTTCAAACTCCTAGTTTCTGAGATTAGCCATTACTGCTCTGCTCCTGTTGGTCATAGCGTGATGATATATAGCCTATAGCACTTCACGAACAAAGGGCTATCCAATAAAAAGAATTTTTCAGTTTGGACCGGTAGTTCCTGAGATTAGCCATTACTGCTCTGCTCCTATTGGGTATAGCGTGATGATATATAGCCTATAGCACTCCACGAACAAAAGGCTATCCAACGCAAAAAGAATTTTTCAGTTTGGACCGATAGTTCCTGAGATTAGCCATTACTGCTCCGCTCCTATTGGGTATAGCGTGATGATATATAGCCTATAGCATTCCACAAACAAAGGGCTATCCAACGCAAAAAGAATCTTTCAGTTCGGACCGATAGTTCCTGAGATTAGGCATTACTGCTCCGCTCCTATTGGGTATAGCGTGATGATATATAGCCTATAGCACTCCACGAACATAGGGCTATCCAACGCAAAAAGAATTTTTCAGTTTGGACCGGTAGTTCCTGAGATTAGCGCATTCAAACAAACAAACAAACAAACTCTTCAGCTTTATATAATAGTATAGATGAGTTAATGTTCAGAATTTTATTATGTAAACTGGTTGTGCCAAATAATTCGTTCCCGTGGACCATTGTTGTTTAAAAGTAAATAACTTTATGGCATCACATGTCTTAATTTAAATAAAGATATATTTAAATATTGGACGGATAAATAACAAACATAGACACGCTTTACACTCATGAAACGTATCGTTCAAATACGCTTTACACCAATAATCTACACCTGTCAAGAAATTAACTGCATTTTCAGTATTTCACGTATTTACAAAATATTGCTGGCATTAAGAATCGAACGATTAGTTTGTCTTTGCAAATCAAACAAACGACATTAAACCTGCAGGTCATATGAAGGAAAGTGTTCATCGTCAGCAATATGTAAATGCGCTCTACGTGCTATCATGTCGGGGGCCGTGGTGCAACTGCGTCGGTTCCCTTTTAGCGGTGCGCACGCGCCTCCAATCATTTCACTCTCTACGGACAGATGAGTGTAATATTTGGTTCGTGCTATGAGTTTAATTACATATCGATATTTAGATTTAAAATAAAAATGTTGTCTTACGGTAGACCTTACAAGCTAAACCCAATTTCTGGTTATTCGTATTAACAACCACGAATCACAACACGAATTCTACCAATGTTCTTGAACCTCTAGCAGTTACCACATAATAATTAAGTTATGTTAGAAATGTAAAGCAAATGTTCATATGGATGCACTTAGCGTACCTGTACTTACACCTTTATAAATATTTTTTGCATAACAATAATCTCTGATTAACAAAGAAGAAATAAAGACAGAAAGACATGCGATTTCAGTTTAACTTAGTGTAGTTAGAAACATCTCTCAGTAACAATTACTGAATAGAATCATAGACTTCTTGTACAGATGGTCCGTATTCATGCCAAATGTTACAAACCCCAGCACACAGCCACAACATTTCCCAGCGGGGGTATTAGGCGCCGGCGCAAAGCATCGCGGAAAAAAAGTAAAAACTATATTTTGTCCATAGCGTCGACTAGCTCCGGCCTGCGCCGACGCTTACCGCTTTCGTTATTTCGGTATATTGTCTTTGGTCAGTTCCCGCCCAAACGTCGGACGACGCGGTCGGTGACCAATGTGTATCGTTTTAATTTATGAGTGAAAAATGGCAACATGGAAGTGTTTAGTTGTTATTGTGTTGATTTCGTTAATTTTTGCGGAGAACTGTAGAGCTTATAGTCCTAGAGGTAAGCCTTTACTAATTTTATAGATTGAGTAATTTTAGCAAAATTTGGTTCGCAATTTAATTTTTGGACTACATTAATTTTATTTTCTGCTTTAAATTTACTAGCTTTAAGACAACCTCTCAAAAAACAAGCATGTTTCAAATAAGAGATTATTTCGAGTTAAATCACCAAAATGTGTCATACTTTTTACAATTACAATAACAGTTATAATTATACATAATCATAACATGTCTGTTGATTTTATTCAATATTGTTATTATAAATATTTAGTCACATCGAAATTAATGGATATTATAATACGAACAAGTATACATCGTCATGATATCAAATTAAATTTTGTATGCTTATCCGGTTCGTAGGACCAAAATTTACAGATACTGCGTTTAATGAATATATTCCATATTCAATAACAAGATCCTGGTTTGCAATTATTAGGTAGGTTCAAGTCATTTTCAGTTATAAAGCTTAAAGATTAATTATACTATGAACTTTTGGTTCTTTATTTCCGATCATCCAAATTATTATACGTACATATTACGTTATATACATTAAATGTAAAAAAAAATTAAACTAATTAATAAAACGTTAATAAATTTATATATAGCCTTAAATACGGTACATGTCTTAAAACGATTTCAACGCGCTTCGAAAGCTGTCTCTGTTATAAATCTCTACATAGTCCAAGAAGATATAAGGCTCTATGTTTTGGGATAATAATTTTGAGATATAGGCCAATATATATTCAATAAATAATAATAATAATATCAGCCCTGTATTATATACTCGCCCACTGCTGAGCACGGACCTCCTCTACTACTAAGAGGGATTAGGCCTTAGTCCACCACGCTGGCCTAGTGCGGATTGGTAGACTTCACACACCTTTGAAATTCCTATAGAGAACTTCTCAGATGTGCAGGTTTCCTCACGATGTTTTCCTTTACCGTTAAAGCGAAAGATAAATTCACAAAGAATACACACATGATTTTTAGAAAAGTCAGAGGTGTGCGCCCTTAGGATTTGAACCTGCGGATATTCGTCTCGGCAGTCCGTTCCACACCCAACTAGGCTATCGCCGCTTAATATATAAAAATATATTCAATTAAATATATTCAAAGTTATAAAACCGAGTAGGGTTTTATATTTTACATAATATTGTTTTCGCACGTAGATTATTAATGCAAACGGCACTCAACTTTTAACGCACGATAATAAATTATATAGAAGTGTTTAAAAACGTTATAAAATCACTCGTATTTATTCGGATATATACACCTAAAATGATCACGTAATATAGCTTTACAAAAATATTTACCACATTTATGTCCACTTGCATTCAAAAAATATCTTAAATTTTTACGAAGCGTTGTCTCTTTATATAACACTATATAAGTTATTACCATTTCCGCCCCGATATATACATCCATAAATACATACATACTAATAACTTTTTAGTGTTATATTTATAACAAACTGATATTAATTATAACGGTTATGTTATAAGAAGTCACGTATAAAATTTTCGCAATAGTAATTTGTTTTGATTGAATGTCTTTGTGCATACGTTTTATATAAATTTTAATATCCTTTTGTGTATAAGTAAGTGACATGATTGATTTATCGAGACCTTACCCGGTTTAAAACAGATAAAGTTCTTAATAGCAACCTCTATGGGCAGTTGTAACTGAAGAAGGTCTGGTACACCTCTTTCATTAACTTATTTTACTGCATTGACCAATAACTTACTACTATCAATTATATATGGAAAGCTACTGCATGTAACACTACCTTACTAAGTGAATCATAAGTGCGCTGTTAATGTTCAGGAACGGAAGTTTGTTGTGAAATATATTGGAGGATATGGACCTCTCATTGGAATTTTATTTTATGTGTAATAACTGTGCTTTTATGTTCGTGTACTCAATAAGCGTTTCATATTTGGGATGAAAATATTATAACCAAATTGGAATTTAATAATACAAACAATTCTGGACACTAAGCCATACTCATAAATTATGTCACCCACAAGCAAGATAGTATCCACCTATAAATGAATTTCAAGCTAATGATACCAACACTTCATAGAGATTTATATTTTTTTTAAAGTAACTCTAGCTTATCACCAACTCTAACGAGTGTAATAAAATATAAACTAATATATACCATACTACCCTCTGTGGCATGGTGGTTATTCGCCGGTTGTGTATTGAGAGGCCGTGGGTTCGATCCCCGTATGTACAAATATTGATGTGTATTGAATATATTTGGATAGGATTTAGTTTTTTTAGTAAAAGCAACAAGCTAGACGAGAAATATATATTTGGGTGAAATCAGGAATCCGTTGGGTACATTTATTGCGAGATAGTTAAGGCATGCCGTAGTAAATTTCGATTACACATTGAATGGGACAGCACAATTTGCATTGAATAGTTTGATAGTAAAAGTTAGCTAAACTATTTTACGAAGAGCTGAAATATTTAACCGTAACAGATTTATGAAAGAATGTCGACGGTCTTGGTTTTCGTATATTTCAGCATATCCTCAATCGGGTCTAATGTTTGTGCTGTTTTTAAGGTGTTATGCCACACTAAAGAGAACATAACACATACAATACATCTCTCTTCCTTAAAAAATCTAAAAGATACTTTCCTTTTTCTCAGTCTTTCAATTGTTAATAAATGCATCACCAACCCTGTAAATGATACTATGTGATGCAGTTACGGGGAAAAGTCTATTTTGCAATGTAAATGTTTTAACGTCAATTGGTGTTTTTATCTAAACGAAAGTGAAATTATAGAAAGGGACCGCTCCAGTAAAAACTGTGCTTTGTCTCGCAAACACTAAGCCAATGACTTGTAGGTACGTTGCTCGTCATTAAAAACTCGCATTTTAAATTTACATTATTCTTTAATGAAAATATTTTGAGTAATTGAAAAATAGTTTTAATGAGAATGTAGATTCCAGTTCGTGTGTGTTTGTCCCGGTTACAATAGACATAAGCATATAATAACGAATTGAACCCTTATTTTAATTATTATTTTTATTGTAATATTTCCTCATCGTATTTATTTCCTCTTACTGCCACGCTCAGATTCATCACTTGTTTCTAACGATGACAATTCAAATCTGTACGCCGCGCTGCAGCCAGTTTTGTATACAGAAGGAATTGGCCGTTTCTCTCAATACTCTTTGACATAACCACGAATAAGTGACATCTTCATTGTTGCGTTTTATACAGCTAGGTAGATGCATGAAATTATTATTTACTACCTTAGATGATTAAAAAAATCGTCTTACTTATCTAGGACATTGAATTTGAATATTGAATTTCGAACAAAATAACTTTTTATTCGATAGGTTTTAATTATTATTTATTTTCATCTGACCAGTGATTACCTTTTTTCATAAAATAAATAAACCTGATACCCCAAAATCAATCACCCTACGAAAAATGCGAATTTGTTATTAAATTAAATAATTTCTTATTTACACGAAAATTAGGAACAAAACTTATTATTATTTTATTGCGATTTCTTGTTTTTGTTTTCACTCCCCCCATTAACGAAACGAGTAAAATAAAAATTAAAAAGCACGATAAAATCCAAAGCTAGTTTTATATCGTTACTCAAATAAAATCAGCGCATGCGCGTATGGCGGCGTGCCAAAATCACCTGATTATTACAGATTGTCAAACAATTACCGAATTCACTGTCACTGTTACAACAATTACGAAACTACCGAATTGTGTGGAAAGTTAAAAGTGGTCGACGAGGTAGGGGGGATGGTGACGTGTAGTCTGCGGCTCGGGCCGTGCCACAATAGTCCCACAGATTAAATCGATTACCATTTGTTCCGCTTACCACCGCCCGCACACCACTATTCAATTTGTAATATTCATTCACATTTATTGAATTGTCGGTTCGGTAACTTCGTTATTTGAAGACGAGATATTAAAGTCTTGAGTTGAGTTTCGTCGTTTAGTTCGTTTATAATAGAAAAGGTTTTTATTTTATTTACGGAAGGAAAATATATTTAGATAGTTTAGAGAGGCTTACTAATGAACATGTCAATCAATGATTAACTTAGAGTAGAGCCAATTGATAGCATAATAATTTATCTCTTTTGTTCCAAGAAGTGTTGCGATACGCAAAGTTCTGCGAATAGCCGACTCTAGTCATGTATAAAAAAAAACGAATAAATCATAGGTTGCACGATACGGCAGTAAGATGAACGTACTTCTCATAGCGGACAGTAACTGGCAGGCAAGTTAGGAGGCGCAGTTCGCCGCGTAGTTTCCGACATTTTTACTCTCAGATCGCTCCAGTACAATTGAATCGAATTAGATCCACTTTCTCTGTTTATCTAATCCGAATGATTCGATAGAAACATTTCTGTAATAACATTATTAGTTATAAAATAGAAATGTGAAAATGACTGTTGCGTAATATCATAGTTTCCCACAAAATACAATGGCCGGCGACTCCGCGGTGATTTACCGCCATATTGCTTTAGCGGCTGTTTACTTGATAATTCTATTACAAAATGATTTGTGGTGCTGACTAAGCAGGTAAAACAAAATTCATAAAGTAGTTAACAAAAATACTGGACTAAGTACCTACTTATTATTGAATTTAATGACTGACATGTCGCGATAAAATCTAAGTGGGCCGGACACATTGAACATA
>NW_023593758.1:0-20102 GCF_014839805.1 Manduca sexta
TATTTTGCATGTTAATATATGCATCTGTTTTGCCCGTCGTGTCGTGGTCGGATATGATATTGGCTTGCTCGCAATGATCCGTCCCTGTCACATTCGTAAACCACATCGGTTGAGTATTTTCATCCAGAAATGAATATTGATGTAAATATATCGGCTGATCCTTAGCTTCAAGTCGTAAAGTAAGACCCTTCATCATTCTATACCCAAACATAACATCGGTGTAATAATCTACGTATTCTGGTATTGTCGACAAGCCTATAGGTCTATTTCCGAAATAAAAAGTCCTGACGGTGTTTGCCACTCTGTCTTTTTCTTGGACACTCTCAAATTCCAGTTCATGTGGCAAAAAATCTGAAAAATGCTCATTCATCTTGCTCAGCCATCCTGTTAATACGTTTGCTGTTCTGGGCATACCTTCCTCTTTGGCTAGTCCGTATAAGAATGGCATGGCAGGAAATCGCCTTTTCAGTATGTCTGCGGGGTCATCTTGTAGGAACATTTCTACTCCAACATCTCTTTCTAGACATGCAGTAAAGGTGAGCCTGGAATCTTTATGGTTTGAGGTAGTTACTAATCGCGTTGCCAACGTTTCGGCTGAAACCGTCAAATAAAACTCTTCCAAGTCTTCAAAGCTATCGATATTAGTGTCATTCAAAAGCCTAGCATAGTCCCTTGCGTTCTGTATCGGATCGTATTGTATTGCAAAGGCTCCGTAACTGCACCCGCTTTCTGGTATTGCCCTATGGAAGAGATTTCTTGTCATGTTCGATATAGTTAATAAGTCTGTAGAGATCCCGCCAGCGCTGCATCCCATTACAGTCACGTCATTAGGGTTGCCCCGAATTGTGCAATGTTTTGGTTAACCCATCGCAGTAAAGCTACTTGATCTTTCATGCCCGCGTTTCCAGGAACATTTTCAGTGCCCAAACATAGGAAACCGTACGCTGCAAGGCGGTAGTTAAATGTGATCAAGATCATGCTATTATTTTTAACGAAGTTTGTTAAATGCATTATGCTTCCAGATCCGAAGACAAAACCTCCGCCATGGACATTGACCACGACTGGTAGATTAGTATCGTTAGTATCGGGGACGAATATATTTGCTACCAGACAGTCTTCTTGCATAATGTGCGGTATAGTTATTAGAATATCGAGTTGCGGGCATATGATACCTCGGAAAACTGCTTCAAAAGGTTGTGTCCATGTGGGTGGAGGCAGAGGCGCCTGTTGAATATTTGAATTAGAAATTAAGAAGTATGTGATGAAACTACAACGTAACATATTATTTTGTGATCATATCAAAATGAAAATAACACTGACTTCAAAACGACTATACTTAAAGTAAATATGACTTTTGCTTTGCTTATGAAGCAATTTAAATGATATCATTTATGAACCGATTTGAAAAAATATTTTTTTATTCGAAAGAATATCTCTCCAGATTGGTCCGATAATTTTTTCAAAATCGCTTCAGTAGTTTAGTTTTAAAATTTAAAAAACTAGAATAATTATGTCGTCCAAGAAAACCAAATCACGTATTAAGCTTTCCTGTGACGTTTTTGGTTATGTTCTTGCTTTGAGTTTGGTTGAGTGTACTTCTTAAATACTTATACATACAGCATAACACCTTTTCCCTTTTTCAGGGGTAGGCAGAGGTATGCAGGTGGTGTATATATGTATATATGTGCTGTATATATGCATATATATATATATATATGTGTGTCGCCGCAGCACTGGTGAATTTCCGGAGCGATAGTGGCACACACACACAACATCACGCATTTTATCCCCCCGAAGGGGGTATGCAGAAAGAGCACAACCATGGCACCCACTTTTCGCCAAGTGTGTTCCGTCCCATGATGTGATAGGGGGCGAGCCTATCGCCATATCGGGCACAAATTTCAGACTCAGGGCTGATATTGAGCAGAAAAACCCAAATATCACTTTGCCCGACCCGGGATTCGAAACCAGGACCTCAGAGCGCTGCCGCACCGCGCATGTAGTACAACTACGCCATCGAAACTGTCTATTTTTTACTAACACAAAAAGGCGGTATAGTTACTCAAAACAAAAAAATAATTTCACATACAAGTACATATTGGATACCAATTTTGGAGTCAGTGCCTAATTAAAATTGCTAGTTAATGAATGAAATGGTGACATGAAATGTTAAGTCTTATTATGTCCAGTAGTTTCACTAGCTATTATGTTCTTCTAATCAGAATGCAACAGTGACTACACACTACTGCTTGGCGGCAGAAATAGATATTGTTTTGGTTCCTATCCAGGCGGACTCTCACATATGAGAGATCTACCACGAAAATTCCTTATCAATTATAATATATGACTAGAAACTACCTATTTCACGAGCGATTATTTATCCGCCGGTGCGAGCGTACTCACATACTAGATAGTACCTACGGAAATGACGGAATGATTTGATGAGTGATTACTTTTAATTACCCGAAGATTAAATAACCTCGAATTATTTTTTCAAACAGCATATTAAAGTCATTTCTGTTTACCCGCACTATTCTTTGTATTGATAAAGATCGCAGGTCGCAGAGTGCTGGTTGCTTGCGACTGGTTGATCTGTCTGACTGAATGATATTTGGAGGAGGTCTACGTTCAGCTGGACATCTATGGCTCATGAGATGTAAATATTTACCGATGAAATAAGTTGGGTTGTCCTATTTATTGTAAAAGATGAGAATCATTAATATTGGTGTGTAATACCGACTTTAACTCTTAATTTTAAATTGATAAAGCCGAGTAATAAATTATAATCCCTTTATGATCGAGTTCGATAAGGTGCATCTCTCATTTTATAGTCTAAATATTATTGATATTCAAAATTATATTTAACCTACTAATTTCTCAGTTAAATAATAAAAGCTATTGAAGATAATATACCTTGAATTTGTCCCTTCCCGTAGGCGCAGTCGCATAGGGAACATCGTAGAAACTATACATGGAGCCATCCGGGTCCTTGTAGCCCCGGATCGGGCCGTGATGCGTGGTGACGACCCGAGACTCCGAGGTCTGAGCGGCGGCAGTAGCAGCCGCGCCCAGCAACACGAGCAAACACAACATCTTGACACTATGTGGCAAATACACCGAGGGCGGTTTTATATAAATATACTACCGAATCGTGATTATCACTCGTGATGTCGCGATAGTTAAATTATCAGCTAATTTTTGAATTCTGCTTATTGAATATATATTGTTGCACGCGAGTTCGTTCGCGAGAAAGTCGTGCATTTAAAATAAGTAATACAGGGTTGCAAACCCTGTAATGTTTTTTATTGCAGTCGATTGACGAGACGAGCTAGCAGCCTGGTCGATGGTGAGTGGCTCCCGGCTATTAGCTTCAGTAACGCCAAGCCACGCCACTGCCTACCGAGAGACGAACACCTATTTATTTTGAACAAGGTGTTGTACGCAGCTTTGCTCATATTAAAGCCTTTCTTTATACAAGAATCAGTCAATGCAGCGTCTCATAGCACCATGTTTACTTACGACGCCAGCGCTTTTTTTCAAAACCAGATTAATAAATCAAATACATATTTCCCTGAGGAGCAAATTACCTCAATAATGACATAGTATCCATGTGCTAAATTTCATCCAAATCCTTTCATGAATTTCTGCCTTTAATGCAACAAACATCCAAACTTTTTCACGAATATTCGTAAATTTATAATAAGATAAGATGAGCTGAATCCATATCGACTGATTGTAACAATTGAGTCATGTTATCAAGCTAGGAAAATATATTGCGGTGACTAGGTGTAGCAGAAGCAGTGAAAGATAGTGATTAAATGTATAATCCGTTATGCGCTTCATTATCGATGAATCAACGCAATATATCATTTGCTGATTAAGATAAACATGAAGATAGCTCATTCTGTCACTGATAGTAAGCAAGCAGATCCTATTAATCACTGATAAGTAAAAATTTGTTTTTTTATTATTGATACATATAACACAATTATTAATCTTAATTGATTTCAATACACCTATAATGGACCATTTCTTTGTATTCCTGCGGGTTGCATATATATGTATGCATGTATATTATATGTATGTATGTACATATGTATATGTTGTCTATAAATTATTTGTGTTAGCGCATATGTATATTTATGTAGTATATTCTATATATTATCGTATCTAATTTTTCATATTACTATTATTATTGCTATTATTATTATTATTTTTTATCTTTTTACGTACGCCCTATACTGCCCTTCCGAGTATTTTTATCATCTCCATCCAATGGTTGTCTGGTAGAGATCGCCTCGAGCGATAAGACCGACATTTGTACCACCAATGTGTTCTTTTCCACCGTCTGTATGCCAATTTGTCTTCTTTTTGTTTCCTTTTTACCTTTTTTGGTGTACAAAAAAGTTTTAATAAATAAATATGATTTGAGTGTTTTTTTTTATTTGTTACCCACTACCAATCTAATTGAATAAAAATGAAACATCTATTTGGTACATCATTATTTCGCTAGTTCCAAAGTGAGATGAACACCGCAGTATCGTTTTAACTGACAAACAACCTTCCCTAGTAAACAATTTACACGTGCGTTGAAACGACATATCCCTATAATTTGTTACTTTCAACGGTTATAGTTATAAATAATAAAACAATATAAAAAGCGTTTAACTTCTTGTACAATTAAATAACATATTCAACAAATTTAAATTCAATAAAAAATATATTAAGCATATACGTTTAGCATATAATTATAAAACAATATTAAATAAAATAGTTTTTAAAGCAATAACTAAACGGTTTAAAGTTATTGATTTAAAACTTGCGAATTTATAATTTGTAGAGCGTATAGCCAGGTTACAAAAAACAGCATGTTATTGACAATCCTACATTTAATATTACAATTAATGCTAAAGTTTGTGCAGTTAAAAAACAGATAAATTTGGATTTAAGTTGGTCAGTAAATATATTATCTTCGATTAACATCAAAGCTATTGATTATACAAAAAAAAATATAGTAAGATTTATTCTAGGATAACTCTTTGAGGCGTATGAAATCCCGAGAAAACCTTAGTTCGTAATAAAAATAGAACACAATACATTTTGTTACATATAAAAAGAAGAAAATATCTTCTTTATCGCATCGCAGGCTTGCAACGCTGTCCTAAATAAAATGATTATTCTTTAAAATATAATATTTTACAACTCATATCTTTGCTATACATGAGATAGCACATGAGATATGATAATTAACCTTTTTAATCCTTTCATGGTTATTAAATCAAATAAAATGTATATTAAAACCAATTATTAATGACCAGATAAGTTTCCTGGAAGTCTTTGTCGTCCATTAGGTTTATCTGCCATATAAGTTGTCCATTCCTTTTAAATAAAGAAGGAATGTCACCTTTCTTCAACTTTCTGACAACTTCAGGCAAAATCCAGACCGATCTTTTACAAGTAAGGCAAATTAACACATATTCGCATCCTATTAAAGTTTAAAATATCTTTGCCTAAACAGACACAAAGTCTGAGTTAATTACCCATTCAATAAAGCACTATTGTACTTAAATGAACGTCAATCACAAAGCCAAGAGAGTGACGTGCAAAACGACAGGACGCGAGGTTACAACTACGTAATATCGTTCACGAACACAAAATAATTGCCGTCTACCGGAATATTACCGGTAACCGTGCACCGCGCCGGAAATCGTTTCTGGAAGCTCCATCGTGATATCCTGGTTTGAACGAATTTTATAGCATTCTCGGTTGAGTGAGTGAAACAGAAGAGATAGGCACTAAGCTGGAAATGGTAGCGGCTGAATTTAAAATTAAAGAGCTTGACATCACAGTAAAGGACCGCGCTGATGCTGTTACAAATCACACTCTTAATAAAATAATGACCTATTTCCAAATTGTTAATTTGTGGCAGTCGTCGGAAAACTAATATTTGTTTGCTACCTTTTCTTATGAAGTTGCTATAAAATACAGCTTATTAAAGATAGGTAAAAAATGAAACCTGCAGCACGAAAAAAAAGGGAAAAGACTAAAAGGTCACAAATACGAATTCGTTGTTTGACCATTTCCAAAATATGGCAATTTTGGAATGGATCATTTTATTAAGAGTGCCATACATATTTACGCCCTTATGGCATGGGGCTAAGCAGAGATACAACCAAGGCATTCATTATTATTCTATTCGAGCATAAACACAGTGGAATATATAACGTAAAAGGAAAATACGTGACGCCGATACGTCCTCACATCACAGGACGAATAACAGCACATCATGGGTATAGAAACGCTTCTCTGAAGTAGTAAATGAGCCTATATTAAACCATATGACGGGCACTTGACACGAATTCCCACCTCAAATAGTTAATATCAATATCGGCCCACTATTCAACAAGTTCAACCATTTTGAAGCCATACCTACCCACGTCACTCTGATATTTCATTACACACGCCTTCATACAACGACTATAGCAAGCTGTTGGGTATGTATCCGCATGGATAGCGACTGTACACAAGGTGAAAACCCGTCATAGGTGTTCTTAATATATACGGTTTCAAACAGGCCGGCATAATTGTACCGACTGGCGAGGGGTAATCATCTCTCGTCCGTCATAATGCAGGGCCAGGGACATCGACCAGGGCCCTTATTCTGTATGATAGTGTAAACGCGTAACGCGGCCGTGTCATGTTATCTTCGAGAAATGTGCGTGGAATGGTATTCTGTAAGCCAAATTTCTATAATCCTAAACATGATGCGTTGTGTTACGTGCTTGTTACACACTGTCAAAATAACGTGCGGGATAGAGAATAAGGCCCCTGCTGATATTCTTTTGTGACTTAATTATACCACTTCCTGTATTGCGAATTTAAACTCAAGAATGCTAATAAATTCTCTAAATGGTGTACTTGTAATTCATGTGGAAATTCGAATCGAGCTTGTTATAACTTAACCCTGTAGGCCCGATATTTTAACCCTTTAATAATAATTTTATATTATTCAAACATATATATAAAAACCAACCCTTTTCTCCCGTTTTAGGGTATAAAATCGTCTATCAAAAACATTCTTCGGTACATTTCATCCGATTTGTGACCAAGGCGAACGTAAAATAACATTAATTAACATCCAGTGACAGGTTAATGCTAAATACTAATTGGTTATTTTCATTATTTTATCAAATTGTACAATTTAATTAAACGCCAGTTGAGACATTTTAACAGCGACTGATTATCTTCAGCGAATTATTTTTTAACTGAGATGCTAGTTAGTTAAACGACTACAAGATAGATTATTATTGTTGAACGGGAATAACAACTAAATAATGCACAATGCAGTGCAATGAACTGCGTGTCTACGTACTCGGTGATGTTCTTTATGGAGAGGCCAAGTACAATAATTTATTTTCCATGGGTCATGCTAGACATTTTCTTCATAATTAGCTCTATCCATCAAAGTACCACAGCACGAAATGTCGAGATTCTTACCAAATTGCATCCTAAGCCCAAACAGCCTCTCAGAACAAAGTAATATACATCTATATATATAAAAATGAATCCCTATTTCCCTCGGTCACGCCATCACGTGTGAACGGCTGGACCGATTTCAATATTTTTTTTATTGTGTTTGTTCTTGTCAGGAGAAGGTTCTTATGAAAGAAAAAAATCAAAAAATTGCGCGGAATATTAGAAAATTTACGAAAACTTAACGAAAATATTAATTTTACATAACTGTCAATTGTTTGAAATAACTGTCAGCGATTGACAGAATGCGCGCTGCAAATTCATAGTTAAGACGGTACAACCTCTGTCGGTTTAGCTAGTATTATATAAAAGTGTTCGTAGAGGTCGAACGCGACTTCTCATTACCCAATCCTCCCACTACAAAGCTCTCAATTTTGTACAGCAATAACGCATTAAACCAACAATTTAGCAACAGCTATTCATCTGGAAACTTAATCAAAAATGGCTTAGGAGTTATGAACTATTTTATTAATGTTCTGGGTTATATTACACTCTGTAACGCCTGGATTGAAGTTAGTTTAAATCCGTTTAATCTTACAAACACGGCTTATAATAGTTAACGTATTTAACACAATAAAATCTACATCTGGTGGTAAGTCTCTCATATGTGAGAGTCCGCTTGGGTAGGTACCACCGCAATGTCTATTTCTACCGCCAAGCAGCAATGTGTAGTCACAGTTGTGTTCCATTTTGAAGGACATTGTAGCCGGTGTAACTACTGGACATAATAAGACTTAACAGGATCTTAGGATGGCAAGCACAGCGGAATACTGAACAACACTTTATAATTCAAGGTGTTGGATGATTTCTACTGTTTATGGGCGGTCGGATCGCTAACCATTAGGTGTTCATTTTTTTTTATACGCGCTGGTGACCTTACTGCACCTGATGGTAAATAGGGTTGAGATAGTATCGATTAATGAAAGATCATTACCCCTCGCCAGTTTACACAATTATGCCGGCCTGTTTAAATCTGGATAAACACATGCTGATTTCGAGACGCGACAGTTACGTGGGCATGATCGCTAACCGCGCATATGTATGTATTCTACCACTAGGAACATACAAATTTTAATGATAGAGTATGATTTTCTTCTAGTGATTCAGTTTTTATCATTAATTCAGTACAGTTTCAGTAATTGCCAGCACTTCCAAGTGCGAGGTCCTTTGCGATTGTCCCACTCGCCATACTTTTTAGCCGCCACTGGTTTTATTTTGTGCAGTATTGGAATCGCGCTTTAGACATATCTTAAATAGGCCGGTGCAGTCGAAATCAAATCCTAACAGAAAACCAAACGCACCTCCTGGTTCCTAATCCTTATTCCTTTTTTTAAGGGCCGCAGTGCAATAATGATCATTTTGCTATAATTTTAAAGGAGTCGAGATAACTATCGGGAGACCAGTTTTAAAAAAAATAGACAAAGATAGCACTCTATTTTGATGCCGTAAAAGAAATAGAATTTATCATAAATCTTAACATACGTTTGTAATATTTTTCATTGTTCGAACGTACATTGAGATAAACAACCCCGAGAGGGTAAACATGGGACATTAAACGACAAAAGGCAGAAAACATAACACACAACTATTATTTGGTGGATTTTATGTATCAAGTGTTGGCGGTTTTTACACCGTAGCGTATTCTTGGCACCTTTATATCTAGCAGAGCAAAGATTATAATGCAAAATGATGACACAGATGAACGTGTTGAAGGGACGTGTCGTATCTCCCTATTTAGTATTTGGCCAAGGTAATGACATGTATATTAATAATAATCTGTATACTATGTCTATAATACTATATAAATAGTAATCACTGTTTAGCACAGCTCTCTTCTCATATTGAGGATCTTAGGCCTTAGTCTACCATGCTGGCCTAGTGAGTTGGCAGACTTCACATTCCTTTGCAGGGACGGCTGCGGACGAAGACTTAGACATTTCCGCCAGAGGAAGCCCGCAGTCGTTCCTAATCCGCCGAAGTGGGCCACCGCGGAATTTTAGACTTCACATGCCTTTGAGATTTTTTTGGAGTATTCTACAGTAAATTTGTCGTGATGTTTTACTTCACTGTTAAAACGGATGATAAAAATATACACGTATCTGCGAAAAATTAAAAGAGTGCCTTAGGTTCTGAACCTGCAGTATAAAATATTCTTAAGATTCAAGTGAAGAAATATTATATAAATTCACAACGTTTTACCAAAAAGTTTGTCAGAACGCAGTGAACTCATTATTCGCTCACCATAAGTACGGGAGAGGCCATCGTTGTATTGGACGGGAATTACAACACTAAACAGTTCATGACTATTTTATTCCAACTGAAAAATTCACTTAAATTTCCTTCATTCGTCTTCGAACTGCGTTGCTGGTGGTCAGATATTTATAGCGGCCCGCATAGCGACCAACGTATTTGAGGTGTAAAACCCTCCATAGTGCCTAACGTAAGTGTCGCGTTCCGGAATCAGCCTTTGTTTATGCAGTTTCAAACAGACCATCATAATTGTGTCGACTAGCGAGGGATAATCATCTCTCGTCAGTGGATACTCTATCCCCCCACCCACTCCACTCACATTAGGTGTAGAGAGGTCACTTTACTGTACTAATATAAAAAACTCAAAATCCCAAGATTCACATATTCGCGTAAAAGAAATTGTAAAAATTACGCGTTGGTGTAAACGTTCCCAGTAATAATAGAGCGACCCTCGACCCGCCACAGGAAATTACCTCTCTCGTGAAAGCCGGCAAAAATTTAACGATTGGTTTATCCGAACACTTGAGCCTTCGACATGCCCCGAAATGTTCTTATGGGGTTATGATCACCATGAAATATGGTAAAGATAGGCCTATATGCTACTAAATGCCGCATGTTGGCAGGCTGATAGAAAACCTCCTTTTATGTAGTGCTTGATATGATGTACTGCATAGCATTGGAAAGTGCTCGGCATCTTGAGCCGTTGTTATGTTCCTTCTATTGCAGTTGAATGACGAGCATGTCACTCGCCTGATGGTCAGCGATACGCCCCTAAACAGTAGCAATAACACACTTCGAATCTATTGTAGTTGAATGACGAGCAACATCATATAGAATTTCGAAGTACAACGTACCGCGTAGGACTCTACTCCAAATCTTATATTGCCTATATTATATTTGCTGTAATGTCAATTGCAACTCAACGGAGCTAGCTGATTTAGCACAACGACTTGAAGACAGGAAAAGACGTTGCTAACCTTGGACTATTAGTGACATCCAAAAACTTTACAAGCAAGCAGATAGGATTGCATAGCATGACAAGGAAGATAACCTCGCTATGTTGTAATGCAATATTTAAGTTTCTTTCGTTTGGCAACATTAACTTGTCTTACTAAAAGTTACTTTACTAAAGCATGTTTTTTATTTTTCTGGTCAAGATTAAAAAACATTGACATCAATTGTATTGAGTGTCTGATCCTCGATTGGAATTACAATATCGCCGTGATTTTAATTGGGTTCCGGCGTTGCGTAACGCGTTTAATAAATAAGCAAGGAATTACCTCTGACTTATTGTTAATGTAACGGGCTATTGGAAATTGAGATGTTCTACGCTTAATGGTGATTATGTTACGTTAAGTTTTGCTCACAACTTTGCCTGTTAGGTAAAACTTTCACGATGTAAACCTCACTGAGCGCTTTTCAAAGCAAGGTTATGCTGATGGTAGGATATATTTTATATCCGCCCGGAGTTGCGATAACCGTACACAAGTCGTTAAAACCATAGTGGCCCACGCAAGTGGGTTGCGTTCTGGGATCAGATTGTGTATATCCGGTTTAAACAGGCCGGCATAATTGTGTCGACTGTCGAAGGGTAATCAACAATCACCTCTCGTCAGTCGACATTCTATTGGACCCCACTCCACTTACCATCAGGTACAGAAGAGTCACTATGCCGTGTACATAATAAACAAACAACTTGCTTATGGATAGCCCAACTAGCATAGTACTAATATCTCATAGACAACCAGTGTGAAATGATTGCTGTTGTGTTTTGTGTTGTTGAGACTTGCTAGGCCCAACCACTCGCTTTCCTTCTATAATCATAATCCTTTCCTAATTTAAAGCCAATTCTGGTATTTAGGCTGTTTATAGGCAATAGAGTTTAACATTTGATAACCCATTGGCTTGTTTGTCTAACAATGCTTATGTTGCTAATTATGTTGCCTATTATCTACAGTAAAGTGATTTTGAAAATTTAAATTTTAGAGTAGTGTTATTCACCTTTAAAAATAATTGTTTCAAAACGAGCTCATGTTTTAATTAACTATTACAAAGATCTTTCCACGTGTTTAAGAAATGTTATCAAACACGCAGTTTAAATTATCAAATTAAAAAAATATTATTTTTCGGAATTATATTATTGAAGCAAAGAAGCAATGTGTACGTTTACGTATTTTTGTAATACAAAGCCATGAATGCACCAATTACTAAATCCAATTTCGCGTGTTATTTAAAAATTCTGTACAAATAGCACATTTGCGTGGAATAACGAAACATTCAGTTAAAATCGGACGCCGGAAAAGGTGTATCATGGGCTATTACGAGTGGCCACTTAATACAGGCCCCCATTGAGATTGGGAATGGGTTTAACACGTTTGAGCTCAATTATTTGATTAGTGGTTGTTCTATTAAAGTTTGCGTGAATGATTTCAGGTTATACCTCTCTCGAAGTATCTCCCCGTAATGTGAAACACGAGCGACGCGTTCGGCACGTCTCTCCGTGTGTCCGTGTATATTAGCTCTGTGTTATATACTGACCCACTGTTGGGCATGGGCCCCTTTATTACTGAGAGGGATAAGGCCTTAGCCCACCTCGCTGGCCTAGTGCGGATTGGTAGACTTCACACACCTTCGAAATTCCTATAGAAAACTTCTCAGGTACGCAGGTTTCCTCACGATGTTTTCCTTCACCGTTTAAAGAAAGAATATAGACATAATTTTAGAAAAGTTAGAGGTGCCCTTGGGTTTTGATCCTGCGGACGATGGACATTCGTCTCGGCAGTCGTTCTACAACCAACTACATAGGTTATCGCCGCTTCTGTGTCCGTGTGTCCTCGACTTACCCTATCTAATAACTGATAGATATAACACTTTATATCTATCAGTTATTAGTAATTGATATAACACTTTATATCTATCAGTTATTAGTAACTGATAGATATAACACTTTTACATCTATCAGTTATTAGATTTTGAATCCATTGATAATTTCTGGCTTAATACGCGAATGGATATTTGAACAAACAAAAATCCAGAATGTAAAGATTGATAGAAGTAATCTGTGTTTTACTAGGTCGGTAAACGAGCAAGTAAGAATTGATAGTACGACAGAGGTCTCTGAAGTACTTTGAGGTCCCGGAATTGAATCCCGAGTCAGGGAGTGTGATACTGGGATTTTATGCTTAGTATCAGCTCGGAGTGGAGAATTTGACAAAAATTGTTGGTTGCACCTCTGCTTACCTCTTCAGTGATGACAGACGTGAAGTTTACAGATTACTGGTGGTAGGTCTCTCATATGTGAGAGTCTGCCTGGGTAGATACCACCACAATATTTATTTCTGCCGCCAAGCAGCAGTGTGTAGTCACTGTTGTGTTCCGGTTTGAAGGACGCTGTAGCCAGTGTAACTACTGAACATAATAAGACTTAACATCTCAGATCTCAGGACGGAGAGCGCAGTAGAATACCAAACAAAACTTTGTTATTCAAGGCGTTGGATGGTGCTTTTTCTGTTTATGGGCAGTTGTACACATAAATCAGACGAACGGCAAGTTCTTCTCGTTACAAACTTTTTTTTTATTTAAAGTAATAAAAAAAAAGTTTGTGACTTTTTGAAATCAACTGATGTAAACGTAATTTAATATTATGGATAGGGTACTTGAGAGTAAAGGTAAACTTATAACGCAATCCAGAACTTTCTGATTCATAGTTTTGTAGTAATGGTTGTCGTTTATGCGGTAAGTAACTTTCTCGACTCCAATTAACAAAAACCTCATATCTTATATCGTAGGACGACCTCCGACCCGCTGGTCCGACGACATTCGCAGGATCGCCGGTGGACGCTGGATGAGGAGAGCGGAGGACCGAGCAACGTGGCGCGCTGTAGGGGAGGCCTATGTTCAGCAGTGGACAGCTGTAGGCTGATGATGATGATGAAATATTGCAGAGATATATAACGCGAACATCCTTATTTCGAATGTGTTTATCAGTTATGATCAAACGATGAAGTATTCCCTAACCGCGGAGTAGGATGGCTGGGTCGTGTTTATTAGAGAGCTGCGGTTTCCAAAGTATTTGTTGACGCGCCGTCGTGCTGCCTAAAATAGAAATGCTCATTGCCACGTCCCTTCTCTTTAATAAAGTCTCAACAAGTATCTAATATTATGAAAGTGAGTTTATTTATTTGTTTCGGCTTCATATAGAGGTCATATATTTATAGTTCTGCAGATAATGGCATAACATCAATCTTTCGGTAATAAAATTATAAATTTTAAAGTTTAATTCGTAACTTTATTACCAGAGTATTATAGGCTATTTTGTTAACTTTCTTTAAATTTGTAAAATGTAGGTAGATATAACATTTCATTTTTCGGACGATCAACACTTTTGTCCGCCCCGTGACGCCAAAGGCTGTAAAGTTTTGGAAACGTCGGGAGAAAATTATTACATAAAAAGAAACACACGTTAAATCCGTAATATTATTTTATTTCAACAAAACATTATGTTTTAGTGACAACTTACAAACAATATCTTACAAACAATGTGACAAAGGTACCATAATCCCCACAAATCCACTACAAAGAAGACAATTCATAATACATTACGGCGACCTCAGTAACATGTCTATTGTGAAGTCCCACCTTGAGCTTTAATGCCTCCCGATTAGTGGTAACTGGCCCCTGTCATACGTTCCGCCTAATGCTCGGAATGTAAAATCATGACATAGATAAACACGTAGAAGGGAAGTGTTATATTCGCTTATGAAATACGTAGCCAAGACAATGACATGTATATACCAGCCTTGTATTATGCTGCCCACTGCTAGGCACGAGTTTCCTCTAAATAGAGGGTTTTCTTCTGAGAGGGTTACCTTACCACTGTAGCCTGAAACTAAGCAAATCCAATATTCTGGTCCGAGTCGTGATTTGCAATCTAGGCCTCACTACTATAGTCGTACAGCGCACGCAATGCAACCAAGGAATTGTTTTCCCCCTGAGGCAATTCTTGTATGCTCGGTCTCCATACCGAATGGACGCCCATGCTCGGGGGGACTTTTATCCTGGTCCTAGGTACGCAGTTCAGTGTGTATACCTCATGATTGCAACTACACATTGAGGCCTATGAGGGCTCGCGAACATTTCCTGCCCCGGAGGGGAGAATCCCCTCCGTCCATCCTAAGAAGTTTCCTTTTCCTTCCCATAGTTCCCTTCCCCAGATATTCCCTCCCAACTTTCCTACAGGTCCCTGCAGTCGCTAGGCCGGGGGATTCCAGTATCCCATTCACAGGTTTCCCCCGGTGTTGATTGCGGGATCCGATACCCACAAAAAGCCAAGGAATTGCATGAAGCAATCATTCCTTCATAAGTACTGTTTATTGGAAATATAGGTAGTGACATGCTTAGGGGAGCCGGGCGAACCGGCCCGGTACCACACGCTTAGACGAGGGAACAATGTCAAACTGTGGACATTCTTTTTAAGGTCACATTTTTTATACTTTCATAGTTTGCGATAGAGTATATAACATTATAATGTTGGTTCGTTCACTTGTAAGAATCTTAACATCATAACTAAACTGATCTTACTAATAATATAAATATGAAAGTTGGTCAAGAAATTTGAGTTTTTAAGAATTAGCGCAAAAACGATAAACGGATTTACTATTTTAAGTATGTTCATTAATCAACTCATATATTTTTTTATACAAAAATTGCCACAATATTCGATACTCATAATATATTCTTAGCATTGCTGCCAACCACAGACATGTCACTTTGACAGCTGTTACAGGCCCAAGCTAAATTTGACAAAGTATAGATGTTCGTATTCTGACAGTAAAACATGCTAATAGTTTTATGAACTATTAATCGATTTAACGTGAGTATATTTCAGAAAGATGGTAACCGAATATTAATATCACTTGTCATTTTAAACTTCAAAATTATTGTGACAGATGTCAAAATAAAATAATCTGAATCTCGTCATCGTCTGAGATCACAGTAGTGTGTCAGATTTAAAATTTTCTGGTAAAAGTCATTATTTTTAAGCTCATAAACCAATAGACAATTTCTATTATTTGGTCAAATTAGGTATTTGAATATTCATTTTTGAACTTCAATTTTATTTTTTTGTAGAATCCGACCAGGGACCTCTACATTTTAGATACTAAATGGAATTCCCGAGTTTGCCTAAATAAAAGACCTACCCTGAATATAAATCTAACTGTAACTTTAACGAGATAAAAGTAACTTTTAAAAGAGCATGTTTTATTATGCGAAATTTGATACGCATGTATAAATATGTATGTTCCTATGGAAACCAAAACGGCTGGTCCTTTATAGATAATCCTCAGATTAATCTGCGGCTGATTCTGTGAGTTTGATCCTGTGAACCTTGATATTATTTATAGATAAATAGGATTTCTTCATATACCTATCATGACTTATCTATTTTATAATCTGTGGCTTTGTTTATCGTAGTGCGAATGACGGCCATTTTGCATGTCTGTGTAAATGAATGATTATTATAGAGAGCTAAAGTAGTGCTTAATGCTGGAGTAATTTAACCTAGTCATGGCAAAGTAAGCCAAGCTAGCACTTTGGTAAAATTGAGTTACTTCCTATTAGGCTACAATGCGTAGAATTTTTTGTATTAATTAAAACATGTATTAAAGAACTGACTACCTCGGTGGCGTTTGTATAATGTTTGTATATAGTGGAGAGGTCTCGAGTTCGAATCAGGGCCGGGCAAAATGATAGATTTTTCTTCTCAGTATCAGCCTGGAGTCCAGAAGTAGTGCCCGATATGACAATAAGCCCGCTCTATATTACATAGGATCTTACATAGTTGGCGAAGTATTGGTGAGTTGAATCCCTTTTAGCCGAACTTCAGGCACGTCGGCAAATCTTAACAGAGGTCAGCCAGTTACGCAGAAAATATTATAATGCACTGATGTGTGCAATGCACTCTCTGTTCCTTCACTCATAATCCAGTGAGACGGCACTTCGATATGACTGGAGAGAGATCAGACGCACGACCGGCTTCACATGCTTTCCCAGGTACGGGGTATCACACCGCCAACTGCCCGACTCCGAGCTGCGACTGAGTAATTTTTAAGATCGAAAACCCAGCCACATTTATATCTAGTCCAACACGGGATTCGAACCCAAAACCTCAGCACGGTAGTCGTATTTATACCGCGTACGCATTACAACTAAGCCGAGGCAGAAGGTGAGGTTACACCTCAGTCTACCTCTGAAAACATCCCCCCCTAACCAGAGAGAGACTAATTTTCATGCCCCAACAACCCGACCCCCAAATTTTTATCTCAAACAAAGCTCGTAACATAGGATTAAACACTCTCACCCAATAAACAAACTAACGGGCGGCTTGGTGTCATCCTAGTTGAAATGTGGCCACTTTAATGCTCTCATCCCGTCCCTTTTAGTTCAAGTTAAGGGCATTATAAGGGATGTACCTAACTCACACTTCTGAGCGTTCATTACTTATTAGTGGGACTGAATCTGGCTTGATATTTGGTTTGACGATTTATTTTTTTTTTACGATCACAGCAATATGACCTCACTGCAGTAGGTGGTAAGAGTGAGGTTCAGATTTTCCTAATTCGATACAATTGTCACGGGCTGATTGAAACGTACGGTCAGGCATAAAAGTAGCTGAAGATATTCAAGATTTCTAATTGCCTTTAAACGTTTGTGTCCGTATTAACATTTTTTATTCACTATAATAAACTTTAAAGGGTTAACTCTATTTTATATAAGGAAAAAAGAACATTTCGTTAGTAGTTATAGTGTGGAAGCGTTTTAAAGTTTCAAATTTGTTTAGATATTTTTGTGTCGACTGTACATGTTGATTTCGATACTTGTTCGTAAAACATTGTTTGAAGTTTTTTACACTCAAATGAGAGACGACCAAACAGCTCGCTTGATTGAAAATATGAGTTACTGAAGCTCTTGGTTGATATCTTTGTGAATCAAACTTCTAAATAGTGTTGTTAATCTCGGTCTTCGAATCAATCAAAATGTTTGGCCGGTTATTAAATTAAATGAAAGAAACCGGACAGGTGCGTATTTAATTCGCGCACTGAGGGCTCCGTACAAACTTGTAGGAGGTATCTAAATTAAACTTAAATTTGCCGTTCGATCCTTAGACAGCTTTAAAGTAATAATTCTAAACAAAAAATTAGAATTGGAATGATATATTTTAATAATTATTAAAGCATATATTTACGATTATCAAATATATTTTTTTGTGTCCTCATAATTTTTTTCTAACCAATTACATTATTTTTTGCCATATATTTTAGGTTGGTTTATGTTCCTTTTTATATTTTCATGTGAAATTATATTCTTGGTGTGTCGTGTGCAAAAATGTTTTTATTATTATAATTATTTTAGATCAAAGACGGGTACTCTATACTCTATAGGTTTTGATTTGCTTGTGACATATTCGGTAATATCCTTTGATCGTTTTGAGTAACAAGTTTGATTTTTTCACAACTGACAGAGACCGTAGACCCGTAATTGATATAAATTTCAACTTTATACGTTAACGTGTTAAAAGTCTTGACATTCAAAAATAGACGATAAAATTACCCTATAAGGGTTCCTTTTAAAGTTCGTAACCCTAAAAATCAGATTATGTTTAAAAAGAATTTAATTCGACCCAATCCTCTTCAAATATTAAATGTATTGTTGACATGAGTGGGTATTGCATGGAGTTCCGGTTAGGGTTGATCCTTAAACAAACAAATTGGATGTCGGTTTAAAGTGCCTTCTCGTGTACAATTAGCGAAGGTCCGAGATCTGTTTAACGCGTTTATTGAGTTATCCAGACTTTCAAGTTTCTTTAACTATGTGATGTATGGTGGACTCATCAGATTTAATACAGGAACTGAAGTGAATTGGATGGGTTGAGGTTCTGGGTTTGGCTCCCAGATTGGGCAAGTATCTTTCAAGCGGGTCGTGAAAGCAATTAGGAACCGGCATAACTGTGCCAATCGTTCAGGATGTGTCATATAATATTAAATATTTTGTTAAACACACATATCACGCATTCCGTTCCATGATGTGATATGGGGCGAGCCTATCGCGATATCGGGCACAAATTCAGACTCCAGGCTGATACTGAGCAGAAAAACCTAAATATCATTTTGCTCGACCCGGTATTCGAACCCAGGATTTCCAGACCCAGCGTTGCCGTACCGCGATTGCAGTACAACTACACCAACGATATTTTGTACGATTTTCTAATTGTTTTTTGAATGTTTTTCAAATCGGTCAATAACTGCCTGAATTCTGAGGTAGCAAAGAATAAAATACAGTATCAGTTAAGAACGTTCTTCTTTGAAGTCAGTTAACAATCAAACGATACAGGCATTCGTGTTGTGTTTATTATATTCTAGGAGGATTAATTTCTGTTTGATTGCTAGTTCCCAAAATAAGCGGGCAAGTCATCCTGTAAACATTTATATCCACAGGGTGAAACTAGCACTTCCGAAATAGTACGAGACGATTTTTAAAGTATACTACTTTATCTAAAGTAAGCTATAACTAAGTATTTTAGATTCTTTACGATCACTCCGTTCAAATGAAGACATTATCCACCCCTCTCTAATTTGACCCTTTTAACCTAATTTAAAGTCGCTCGTCGTCTGTTTTTTAATCTCATTTTAAGGTCTTTCATTGTTTCGTGAAATTGTGTTTTCTTAAATCCTTAGATTTGGAAAAGTCTGATTAATGTAGACTCTACTGCCTTGTAATAGTTACGAAAAACTTACTGAATTCAAATTTCGTTTTATGGTAGAAAAAGGAATGATGATACGATGAAGTTACTTCTTTGAGGCATAAATACATGTAAAGAAAAATATATTTTCTATAATTTAAATATTCCTGCGCATTAAATCTCCATCGTTATATTTCGACCATGGACCGATGTTACTATTGTTTTTTTAATCCTCTATGTTAATTATTACAATGTCGATTCCAAAATAACCATTACAGTAATTATTTTTCTATGACAAAATAAATTTGTTTTCTCTTGACAGCTAGATGCTGCATAAGTTATGATTCATAGAGAATTACAAAATCAACAGTAACATCGGTCTATGGTCGAACTATCACGATGGAGATTTTATCACGGGAATATTGAAATGAGAGAAAACTATATTTTTCTTTACATACATATAAATAATATCAACTTTTACATAGCTAATGGCGCTTAAATTCATCATGAACGGGTGAATCAAACAAATTACATTGCATCGCCTAGCTTCGCGAATGATACCACGAGTCATTAAACTTTG
>NW_023593759.1:0-20084 GCF_014839805.1 Manduca sexta
ACCAACGATTTATGGTATTATGTACCTACGTTCATGGGTGAAGGTGATCTTGTAACATTAGGTGACCTATTCGTCAACTTATTGCTGTAATAGAAACGAATAAACATTTCGTTTTTACAGGATCGACGCATTTTGTACAAAGTCGAAGTGTACACGAACTTTCAAAATATTTATGTTGAAAATACGCATAGGAATTTTCGATGGCGTGTGAAGTCCACCAATCCGCACTGGGCTAGCGTGGTAGACTAAGGCCTAATCCCTCTCAGAGTAGAGGAGGCCCGTGTCCAACAGTGGGACAGTATTATAATACAGGGCTGATATTATTATTATTTATTATTATTATATGTTGAAAATTCTCAGCTGTGGATTTGTTTTTACCTCATATTTAACTTTTGCCTGCGGCTTCGCCCGCGTAAAAGATTTTCTGGGATAAATATGTTCTGTTGATAAAAGTAGCCTATAGCACTCAGGAGTGATGTAGCTTCCTATTAGTGAAAAATAATCAAAATTGGTTTAGTGGCTCCTGAAATTAGAGCGTTCAAGCAAACAAATTCTTGAGCTTTATATTAGTATAGATAAGGACTGCTTTGTCTTGCGTGCATAGTACGTCCACCGCTCTGGTCTTGGATTGGGAAGTGATAATGGGTTTTTCTTTATCAGTCTGAAGACTAGAATTTGTGGCTGATATAGCGAAACATCATTGGATGAACAAATTGAAAACTGGGTACTCTAGTTGTTCCTCTGTCTAGGGGAAATAAGGCAAGATGTGTGTTTGGTTTTAATAAGTAGTCGTGAGGAGCACGTGACTATCTTTTTGAACCGGCTTCAGAAAAGAAGAAGGTTCTTAATTCAACTGTATTTTTTTGTTAATGGAAAATTCCTTTTCATAACTCCACGGAGGCTAAAACTTCAATGTTTCCCACAATGTCAACGATTTTGAATTATTTAATAATTTAAATACTTAGAACCATGAAGCCCTTTCCGAAAATACTTTAAATTAAATTTAAAGCTTAAGACTTGAGCGGTAAACTTTCATATTTAACAATTGTATCTTCGTTTTATTCAGCCAGTCCTTTTCATAGCCATTGCTGCGGGTAAGAGATAAAATGAACATTGATTTAATGAAAATACATATCGTGTTTTAAATTTTATTCATAACTCTTATTTGGTTTTAAGCGAATTATTACATTGGTTACTTCGTATAACAATACTTTCAATAACATTGTAAAAGTCTACAATAGTGCTTGTTTTAATAATGCTTCGAAATAAAACTAGTTTTCTGATTTTATCGCGTTTTTGTATTTTTATTTCTCTCACATTTAGAAGACTGCAGGTTTCATGGTCTCGAAGAGAATTGAGGTGTTGGTCGCGCGGATAGGCGAAGTTACCTACATTTTACAATTATACATATTGTATTGTATTATATCAGACTATAATGTCCCAATGTTGGGCAAAGGCCTCCCAAGATCCTTCCATGAACCACAATCTCGCGCTATAACTATGAATTTGCAGCGCGCATTCTGTCAATCGGTGAAATTAACTTTTCATAAATTTTCTAATGTTCCGCTCAACTTCCTTATTTTTTCTTTCATAAGATCCTTCTGTGAATAACAAACACAACAAAAAAATTGTGAAATCGATCCATCCGTTCACGCATGATGCGATCACCAAGGAAATGGAGATTCATTTTATATATATAGATAATTTAAAAGAATCAAAAGCCACGAAATACCCATAATCTAGTTTTATTTCGGTGTCTAGCATACGTAAACATCATTAATAATGTTTCTTGTAACATACTTCTTCGCGTTCCTAACATTAATTGTTAGTTTTAAGTGCATAAGTTACGAGAGATTTATTAATGTACTTAGCAAAAGATATCTTTCCTAAGTCTGATTCAGTAACGCTCTGTTTTCTCCAATTTTAGTTTATAATTTATGCAAGTATAAGTTACTTGCATAAATTATATATATATAATTTAAATATACAAATATAATTCCCGTCTCGCATTATTAATACTAAGGGCCTCTTTCACAGGTTTCAAGTTAATTTTATATGTAGACAGTACTCTTCTTCTTCTTTTTTGGTATGATGGTTGCCACCATTTAGTTGTTGGTTATTTTGTGTCGAATACTTATAGCCGATACAGAACAGGTTTCAAGTTAATTATACATGTAGACTTTTCTTCTAATTCTTTTGATATTATGGTTGCAACCATTTAGTTATCGGTTATTTTGTGTCGTATATTTATAGCCGATACAAAATAAAAGAGAGTAAAATCAGGTACTCAAAAGACCTCCATTTTGAAATATCCCGTAAAAAAACTAGATAGGAGTCATTTTATTACCATTCATTTAGGAACATAGATTAGAGTGTGGCTCTTGTATTCAGTCGGCTTTTACATTTATGTGACGATTAGCATTTACTCAAAAGTTGTGAAACTCGACACAGAATTCATAAGAAGCCATAAAAGATAATCACATAAAACAAATAGACATACAAAATAACATTCTGAACAATGCTACATAATTTAACACAAGAAACATTTCATCCGAGCTGTGAGTAAAGCTGAGCTATAAAATGTTTAATATAGTGAAGAAACATTTTATCTAGCTAGCTCAGGGTTTACCTGAGTACGTGTTCAACAATCGTAACGAAGTATTACCCCGGAGTGCGTTGCGAATGGCTCTGAAGACGTAAGGAATAAAATGACCAAGAAAACGAAGCGGAATTGTATAAAGAAAGAAATTAAATTGTTGAGGTTAGTTTTAGACATATATCACGGCTTTATTCCTGTAGGGGTAGAGGTGCAACTACAGCATCACTTTTCGCTATGTATGTTACGTCCTATGATGTGATAGGGGGCGGACCTATCGTTATACCGCGCACAAATTTTAGGATCCGGGCAGAGCAGAGAATGCCAATATTTTGCCCCATCCGAAATTCGCAACAAGAACCTCAAACCGCTATCATACTGACGGAATATAACGAGACCGTAAAAAAGGTTCTAAAAGTACACTTATAGTTGAAATGTGTTAAAATGTTAATCAAAGTTGTTATCCCGTACATTACCTCAGCAGGGTTCCTATTTCTAGACCATACGCAATATGACTTGCTGAGGTCTCAAGTTCGATCAAGAGGTCCCGCTGTTGGGAAAAATATAGCCCCGCATTAAACTATTGTCATAAAATACACGAACACATGCACTAAACACGATGTTCTCTAATTCGCGCCTAACAAATTACTTCATATCATATTAATTGGTTTCTCAAAACACAGACTTAGCCTAATTTGAGACCTCTAGCAATTATTTTCTGTACCTTTCTTATGTTTAAATAAAGATTTTACCCTTTTAATACTAAACAGTCACATACTTTTTAAATAACACAAAGGAAATCAGTAAGATTAACGTGTCTACATATTATAAATATTTTTAACATCAAAGCATTACCGCCACAATCCTCAGATACAGATTTTTGTCCCTTAAATCGGTACGCAGGAGGACTTAACTCTTCAAATCTAATCCGAGTTGAGTAAGAGCTTGGATTGCCACATTATGCTACCTTTCATCCCTTTTGTAAATTGTGGATATTAGCGCGAATTGGATTCTGAGAACGAAAGAGAAGCAAATGGATTTGGAAATGGGTAACGCGTGTTTTTAGTAATGACGAGGAAGATCTTGGGAATTTATTTTTGACAAATATATTTTTAATTTACTTTAAAATACATGTCCACATTATAATGAAATACTTGAAAACAGTTATTGATATTATTATAGAAGAATTAATTTAATTTTCCTCTAATTACACGCATCATCATTGATAATTTGTTTATATAATTATTATTACATACATAGAATTACACCTCCATGGTTTTATACATTAGGTTTAGGCAGAGACTATGGATTGTTACTTTGCTCGATTCTATCCCACTTCTTTCGCTTCCTTCAGTTTTATCAATCTTTTCATGCACTCTTGCGGTTGCTTTTGACCTAGCTTTCACCATTAATGTAAGATAACTGACATTCGATGGTTCTTCTATCATCACACGCCTTAAGTATCTTCTTCGTTAATTTATCATTATAATTTTTCACTATGCGTTCGGGCAGATTGGGCGTACTAATATTTGTGAATATGAGTCTAAATTGTTTCAAAATGTTTTAAACTCTACAATTTGTCAACTTTGAAAATCAACTCTATCTGTACTGAAACCAGTTTTTTTGCTTTCTTCGCTTTAATTTTCTCCGGTTCGGTGACGTTTCTTCAGGGCTATCCCGAGCACTATCGAGTGCGTCCAGTCGATCGTTAGTCCCTCGGGCGCGTATATTGAGTTATAAATAACAGTAGAGAACACCTGGGTCATTGCTTTGTGGCGATTGATCGGTGTACAGGGTCATTTTGATATTGCGTTTCACATATAATAATAGCACTTTATAATAAAGTACTGCAATCGTAGATGTAAAATAATATCACTTTATATGCAATCGTAGATGTAAAAAGTTTATGTTTAAAGCTAAACAAACGGTAATAAAAGTAATTAAAATTTTACACTCCCTAATGCCTACAACTTTTATATTTGCACGCGTAGTGAGATCCCTAAAAATATGCATAAATAGACGATTACAATGTTCGTCTGATAGTAAATAATAACATATAGGCTAATGCGGCTAGGATTCTGGACTATACTCTTATGTAATTAACTAGCTTTTGCTCGTGGCTTCGCCCGCGTGACGGAGTTTTCCGGGACAAAAGTCCACTGTATGATAAAAGTCTTGCTACATATTTTCCCGGTACTGATAGGTTCAAACTAATTTTATCCCCATGGGGTTGAATTTATCAAAATCCTATTTAAGCCAACGTCTTCATCATAGTAGCCCCAATCTTTAATTTCAGTTCAATCAGTCGAAAATCTAAGAAGATTTATATAAACTTTCACCCCCTATTTCATCCTCTTAGGGGTGGAATTTATCAAAATCCTTTCTTAGCGGATGCCTAAGTCATAACATCTACCTGCATGCCAAATTTCAGCCCGATCCGTCCAGGGGTTTGGGCTGTGCGTTGATAGATAACTATGTCAGTCAGTCACCTTTGAGTTATATATATTTAGATATTAATTCCAATTTCTGAAAATGTTTGAATGTTTGTTATAAGTAAACACAGAAACTGCTCAACGGATTTGGATGATATTTGACACACAAGAACACTATGCCCTAGATTAACTTATAGACTAAATTTTATCCCCCTTACTTTATTCTTTAGGATGTAAATATTTTAGAATTTAAATCTTTAAACAAATGGCGCTGCTTTGTACTGTTGTTGCTATAGGATCTATCAAATGGACACAATGCGATTTATATACTGGAAAAGTTATTTCATGCGGACAGAACCGCGAAAATCGTATAGCCACGGAATAAATACAGATTTTAGTTCATTAGAAGCCGTGTTAAACTTGAATATTAAATATGTCATTAAAATTGAGACTTAGACTTAACATTGTATTTAAAAGCTTAGAAATTCATACAAATGACTTCATTAAATTTCAAAATATAAGTAAAATATGTGGAGAATACACGAAAATGAGCAAGGAAATATGAAACGCACGTACGTTTTGAAATTTCAATAAAATGGAATCTAAATGAGAGCGTGGACAAAGTGAAAATAAATTGTACTCTACAAAACGGTTGGAAGTTTAACAATATTCTTTATACGCGGCCAAATGAAATTGACTTCAAACTTGGTAATGATTTTGCGGGGTTTGTGCAGATTATATTTTGTTATAGAATAATTTGGCGGATTCTATGAACAGTAGCCATAATTTATTTTTTATCATTTTTGATTACTATTTTTGAACAAGTAAGTACTTTTGATTGTATATTGGAAATATAAGAATCAATTTATTTGTATTACGTACCTGTAGTTTTTTTAGATAAACAATTTTAATATATAGGAACTCCATCTTATTTTCAAGTCTATTAAGAACAACATCTTAATAATATTTATGCAACGGAAGACCGAATCATCTTAAGATAAAATTGTTGTTTTCTTAGTATCTAGTAGTAAATTGTGATTAATTTTATAGCAATAGCAACTTGATAAAATCTTTTTAATGTTTTTTTTTTGCAGGGACAATTAACGGCGACATATAAAAGAATATTAAAGAGTAATCTTAATTTAATTTTATATAAAAACACATAACCCACGTCCCACACTATTATCCACATACTGACATAATATAAAATTAAGAATAATATAGAATCGTATGGTGAATATTTTCAGTTCCTAACCTCAATAAAGGCTGTTAGCAATTTTTGAATGGATACTGAGAATAAACCAATAAAAATAAGTTAATGTATAAGTGTCGAACAAACTTTACTTTGATTGGTTCATTTTCTAACGGCCTTAAGTGATTCGAAATTCAAATCCTTTGTATTAAGACATTTAAAGACGGATTTTAATAAAGGATCTTAAATGCAAACTACAAATTTAAATTGTATTATAATATTCACAAATATGTATAATTCGACTTACTATTATACATTACTAGGGCTAATTCAATTAACTATCACAACAGACTAGTACAATGTAAATATTATACCATCTGAAATGTAGTTCAAATATCTATTTTACATTTTGAGAACAAGACTTATGATGTTAATACGTATTGTATTATAAACTTCGTTAATAATTAATTAATATTACAAAGAGTAGTCCGTACGAAGTTTTATCAAAAACTGTCCCGTGGTCTAGTGAAAGCGAACTGATAGAGTTACTATTGCATTTATATTATTAACTAGATGACCCGGTGAACTTTGTATCACCTACATACTTTTATTATTATTATTCATTGTGGAACGCAATTTTGCCATACCAATACGTATGTTATCATTATCTGTCTCCCGTTAGTCAACAGTAAGGTTTGCACGTGAGGTAGCTCGTCGCACATTTCATTAACTTCGACGATCAAAGTCATCTTCTCCGTGGCATTTTGCGACAATAACAATAAATAAAGTTCTCACGCACTGGCAAATTGATGATAGATTTTAATAATAGTCTAGAAATTTATTTATTTATTTTCTATTTTTAAGAACCCACTGACACTTTTACACTTTATTTATTTCTGAAATGTTTTGTATTTGAAGAAAATAAACCAAAGAAATCGGACCTCATATTACAACTATGAAACAGACTTATTTCTGAATCTATATATATAAAAATGAATTGCTGTTCGTTAGTCTCGCTAAAACTCGAAAACGGCTGAACGGATTTATCTTATCTTGGTCTTGAATTATTCGTGGAGGTCTAGGGAAGATTTAAAAGGTGAGAAAAATTCGAATAATTGCCGGGAAAATCCTCAAAACAGCATTTTTCTATTTCCCATACAAACGTTTTCTAAATAAAATGGAGAGTCAATTTGTAATTTATTACCGCTGCATAAAGTTCAAATTCGCGTGCGCGTTGGAGGATCTAATATCGCGTTCTGAAACTCAACAAAAGTGAAAGTGAATCGCGAACGCGACAAAATTGCATAGTCTCAAAATACATAGTACATAAATAGTGGTCGGCTTCGAGAAACTCAATTTTAGCTAACTTCAGTTGTTAATATAATATATAACTCAAAGGTGACTGAAAGTGATATATCAAGGAACAGCCCAAACCATTGGACGGATCGGGCTAAGACTTTACATGCATAAAGCTACTATGACGTAGGCATCCATAAGAAATGATTTTGATAAATTCTACCCTTAAGGGGATAAAAATAGGGGGATGAAAGTTTGTATAAATGTTCTTAGATTTTCGACTGATTGAACTGAAATTATAGATTGGGGATAAAATTAGTTTGAACCTATAAGTACCGGGAAAATATGTAGCAAGACTTTTATCAAACAGTGGAATTTTATCCTGGAAAACACCTTCACGCGGGCGAAGCCGCGAGCAAAAGCTAGTACATCTATATATATGTTACAGTTCTTTATTTCTAAAAAGAGAAAAGACATGAAATGTTTGACAGGTAGGAACATTTTGTATTGAAAACTTATTTTGTCGTTTTTAGTATTTTCCGTTATTTATTATTTATGTTCGTCACCGTTTAATCCATCCCTGGACTTCCACAAATAATTCAAAACCAAAATAAGCCAAATCGGTTCAGCTGTTCTCGAGTTTTAGCGAGACTAACGAACAGCAATTCATTTTTATATATATATAGATATGAATAACATGGATTCCTACATAGATATGAACTAACTAAGTCTTCTTTAGACGGATTCGTTATTGTTAGCAATTATTACTTCAAGAAGTTACCTTGTCTGAGCATGCGTAATCACGAGGTAATTCTCGGCTCACGTGCACGTTGGTACTTCTTTTGACAGAATTTCAAAAAAGGAATATTGATAGCAATAACTGCTTGACGTTTATTGGTAAAAATAATTAATTCGTTTAACTGCCATTTTCAATGAACTATTTCAATTTCTTTTTTCGATCTATTTCAGTAAGGGACCAATCAGAACGAAGCTTTTTTTGATATGCATAAAATTATTTATTTTGATTGGTTCATTCTTAAAATCGGATTGAAGATTTAAATTGGCATCGATTATTGCAAATAGCTGTATATAAGGCTTAAGAAATATATGTAACGTGAGCGTCCATCTGACTATAAAATTGCAGATACTTACAAAACGTGAACAAAAACTCATTCTATGACTGTAATGAATTAAAACAGATCCAACATAAAAACCGTAGCTAATTTGTCTTCTTTCTTTTTAAACCCGATGAGCGTTTACCTCCTTTGATTTATGTGAACAGCTTTTTCAAATTTCGAATTCGCTTTTGAAATGGTTAAAGTAAAGACAGCTGTACTCTAACCACGAATAATAAATAATTATTGCGTCTAGTCTCAACGTCTAGTGCTCAGAGTCTTATGTAAGTATTTGTCTATTGTTATTTGACAATACTATACGTCTAAAAAAATACGTATTCCCCAAGAGTAGGTACCTACTGCCGATTCTCGAACAATTTGAATTTACTGTTACCATGGTTACACGGTTCGACGTTTACACGTAGCCAATGTTCATGGTGCCGTATGGTGCCTTATTTTAATCCCAAATGCGCTTACGGAGCGCTGTTCAGATTTCCATACAAAAAAAATATTTAACAAAATGATTACTTAACATGTACTATAATACACAATTCGTGCCAAGTGTATTGTGGGAAAATTCATACGAATTTTGGGCGCCCGGGAATTTTTAATAGTATTAGATTTATTAAGAGTTTCGCCTCCTTGGACTAGTAGCAGCGTGTATGGAAATGGGAAATCCTGGGTTCGAATCCTAGGTAGGCCCTTTGGGCGAGTCTTTCTCGTGATTGAACTTCTGCAACTTCAGGGATAAAATTTGTCTTTTTTTATAATATTGTATAAAACTTTGTACTTTGATTGTATGTTTGAACGCGCTAATTTCAGCAACTATTAAACCGATTTTAATTTCTTTTCACTAAAAAGAAGCTACATTACAACTGAATCTATAGGGTAATTTTATCCCGTAACAACTTTTCTATGCGGGCGGAGCCGCAGACAAAAACTATTCTTATTTAAAAAGATTTATGATTTAAACACTCATTGCTTATAAGTGAAGATCGAATATAAAGTGCTTTGTTGACGTGACCTTTACAAATTCTCTGCTTGATAATTTATGTTGTACAATAAAAAATCGAACACAACACAGGAATTTCAATGACTGAAGTTATTACAAAGCCTTTTGTTGGAACGAATATTTCGTTTATTTACTATATTTTGTACCCGGTTCTTTTCTCATGATCATAAAATCCAGTGTTATTCCAGGAAGTTAAAGTAATCTGAATTCTGAACATGATATATTTAGACCAAGTATCATTTAAATTCAGTAAGTGGTATGCTTGTGATGGCCTAATCTTTCACATCCTAATACTAATGCGACCGTAAAAATTGCTGAATAGATTTGGAAGATATTTGACGTGCCGATAGACCTTGCCATAGATTAACATTAAGGCTACTGATTATCTTAAAAAGATAGGACTTATTACAAAAGACTTCCACCAAGACGGCGCTTGAGAAAAACATATTTTGTGAATCTATACTAATATATAATGTTGAAATGTTTGTTTGTTTGAACGCAATAATCTCGAGAAATATTGAACAGACTTTGAAGTTTTTTTCACTAATAGGAAGCTTAAGTATTACTTTGTGCTAAAGGCTACTTTTTATCCGGGAATAACTTTTACCCAGGCGGAGCCGCGAGCAAAAGCTAGTAAATTTATAGTACATCTATACTATTATATAAAGCTGAAGAGTTTGTTTGTTTGTTTGAACGCGCTAATCTCAGGAACTACCGGTCCAAACTGAAAAATTCTTTTTGCGTTGGATAGCCCTATGTTCGTGGAGTGCTATAGGCTATATATCATCACGCTATACCCAATAGGAGCGGAGCAGTAATGCCTAATCTCAGGAACTACCAGTCCGAACTGAAAAAATCTTTTTGCGTTGGATAGCCCTTTATTCGTGGAGTGCTATAGGCTGTATATCATCACGCTATACCCAATAGGAGCGGAGCAGTAATGGCTAATCTCAGGAACTACCGGTCCAAACTGAAAAATTCTTTTTGCGTTGGATAGCCTTTTGTTCGTGGAATGCTATAGGCTATATATCATCACGCTATACCCAATAGGAGCAGAGCAGTAATGGCTAATCTCAGGAACTACCGGTTCGGACTAAAAAATTCTTTTTGCGTTGGATAGCCTTTTGTTCGTGGAATGCTATAGGCTATATATCATCACGCTATACCCAATAGGAGCAGAGCAGTAATGGCTAATCTCAGGAACTACCGATTCGAACTAAAAAAATCATTTTGTATTGGATAGCCCTTTGTTCGTGAAGTGCTATAGGCTATATATCATCACGCTATGACCAATAGGAGCAGAGCAGTAAAAACTAGGAGTTTGAACTGA
Organism: Manduca sexta; assembly: GCF_014839805.1. Lineage (NCBI taxonomy): Eukaryota > Metazoa > Arthropoda > Insecta > Lepidoptera > Sphingidae > Manduca > Manduca sexta. Next base: position 10,974 of record NW_023593759.1, read on the forward strand.
ATAATTCTTTTTGTGTTGGATAGCCCTTTGTTCCTGGAATGCTATAGGCTATATATATCATCACGCTATGCCCAATAGGAGCGGAGCAGTAATCGCTTATCTCAGGAACTACCAGTTAGAACTGAAGAAATATTTTTGTGTTGGATAGCCCTTTGTTCCTGGAGTGCTATAGGTTGTATATCGTCACGCTATGACCAATAGGAGCGGAGCAGTAATGAAACATGATGCTAAAACGGGGACAATTTATTAGTTTTGAGAGCTTCTGTTGCGTGCGCTGCCGAAACGGTTAAAGTTATGCAACAATAATGTATGACGGGATTGTTCCTCTTAAAAAGTTCTACAAAAATATATCATAAAACAAAGTCCCCGCTGCATCGGTCTGCCCGAACGTGTTAAACTCAAAAACTACCCAACGTATTTGGATAAAATTTGGTATGGAGACAGTTTGAGACGCTGGGAAGAACATAGGCTCCCGGGAAAATATATAGCGTGACTTTTATAATGGAAAACTTTAGCCCGAAAAACTTTATAACGCGGGCGGAGCCGCGGGCAAAAGCTAGTAACTTCATATACATCAAAATAAAGAAGTCGGATCCAATTTAAACAGCTCATGAACGCCATAATACTAATGAGACCCCAATAAACTACAAGCATAATCGAATTCACTTCAGATAGTTGGGAATAATTAATCGCACTATTAATTAACACGATAATTAAGTCCGTGCAAATGTTAATAATACTTGCTTGCACTTTGCTGGTGGTAAGATATATTTTATATCCGCCCGGATAGCGACCACCATACACAAGCTGGTAAAACCCGCCATAGCGGGTCACGTAAGTGTGTCGCGTTCCGGGATCAGCCTGTGTATATCCGGTTCCAACAGGCCGGTTCCGGTATCAGCCTGTGTAATGTGTATATCTGGTTCCAACAGGCCAACATAATTGTGTCAACTGTCGAGGGGTAATCATCTCTCGTCAGTTGACATTCTATTGGCCCGTTTAAAAAAAACTCTGCGATATTGTTGATCATTCTTAAATCACAGATAATAAAGTTCAATATAGTTTTCTAGTTTTGTCTGACTGCTATTTAACTGTGTTTATACATCTGGTGTAAGAACTTTGAGTCTATCTTCAAGGACAGACGACTTGGTAAAGGTCGCAGGAACTTGCTGCATTCAGGCCGCTTTTGACAATTTGGTCTGGAAATATTTAGGGGTGGCGTAAGTTCAGTAGAGGACTTCTAAAGATGATGCTTTATACGCACTGAGGACACGCGTGTTCCAGACGTGCTCTTTGCGTTTTTGAGGGACACACTAATTAGAAAGTAAATGTAGGAAACGCTGAATGGATTTGAACGAAATTTGGCACAAAGACAATGACCGGAATCAATTTTTATTACAGAACTAGGTGTGCATGCGGCTTCACTCGCGTGCAAATCTGTGTCTCGCAAAGTTGTTCCCGCGTTAACCCCGACCCACGAGATTTTTTACAGCGAAGCGACCTCTGCAACATAATAATATATTTCAGTCAATGTACGTAGAACCGTATTGTACTATTAACGTAAATCTTCCTCAAGAATTACACTATCTTTTAGTAAAAACCATAGAAAAATCCGGTCAGTAGATTTTGAGAAAATCGATGACATACATACAGCTATTGGGGACTTTGTTTTATAATATGTATAGATAGATAGTAGAACATAAAAGCAAGAAAAGTCTATCACTTGGTCGAAGCAAGGAATATCTAGAAAAAAACATCGACTCTAATAGTTCGAATCCCTTTTACTATATAGTAGTTATTCACTGCAATAAGGTGTAGTTTTCTTCAACAATCTGCTCTCACGATATATTGTTTCGTTGTATTTAGTGAAAACCCCTCCCTAATTAAGCTTACGTCACGCGAACGAGGGTTATTGTCTGAAGGGCGACCCTTCTCCGAATCACTGGGGCGGAATAAACGATTAAGCAAATAGGACACTGGTTTCTACCGTATGTGTTATTGAGATGAGCAATTTGCTCGTCTGAAGTCTGTTTACAATAACACTAACCCCCTTATTCATAGACGTTTTTTATCTAAGGACGGAGTAATGCTGCGATGTTCTGATTGGCTAATATTGGGATACAACAATATTAGCCAATCACAACGGCTTCATGTCTATGCACTGCGAAGGTTGCCATGCCGTCAGCACTGAAAAACAGACTTGTTATCACAGCGATACTCCGTCCTTAGATAAAAAACGTCTATGCATACGGAGGTAACTCTTTACAAAGGTGTATTTAATAACTTTTTACTTGGTGGTGGTAGAGTGGTGTCCAATAGAATGTCGACTGATGAAAGATGATTACCTCTCGACAGTCGACACAATTATGCCTATTAGAACCGGATATTTACAGGCTGATCCCGGAACGCGACACACATACGTGAGCCACTATGGCGGATTTTAACATGTAGTGTACGGTGACTATCCGGGCAAATATAAAATATATCCTTCCATCAGCAAAATCAAATCCTAAGACATTATCTGCACCATTCCGCTGGTCACAATATCCAAGACAAAAATGTGATTGAAATCTTGCGATAAGCAACAGAAAAGATGGCGCAGTGTTTCTAAAAAAGAGCTAAACTAATTTTGATTAAACTTTCGCTATTTAGAAGCATAACGTTCGACTTATACTGCTGAATTTGAGAAAATCAAGTCGAATTGGATTAACATCTGGATTCTTTGCAGTAGGTCCGGTAGTTTTTTGTTATTTTTGTTCTTCATATTTTTGATGGAACAGAAATCTAAATTTTCGTACTACAATCCATATCCCTACATCTATCTAACTTTGCATATAGTTATGGGTGATGCTATTTTGTCCTACATAATTATAATGCAAAAATCTTTCTCTCCTTATTTATGGATGATTAACTCAATCAAATATATGTCAAAATACATCTTGCTTTTTCAAAACTCACTATACGGTAGGGACAACAAAAATGAGGAAAAAAATATAAAGAAGCGTTGATTATACACGCGACGTGTTAAAAAGTCGGGCATTTGAGCTTCATAAGGCTTCCGTGTTTATCCTGACTCAAATAAGCCGTGTTAAAAATACTCGACTATAGAAATTCATGTTTGCTTTTGCTAAACCTCTGAAAAATATTAAATAATGATTTAAAGGGGCTATTATTTATCAAATTGGATGTGTGGGGTCCATAAATAACAATATTATCTACACTGATACATAAAGCTGAAGAGTTTGTTTGAATGCGCTAATATCAGGAACTACTAACGCGACTTTGATTTTTTCAGTAATAAGAAGCTACATTACTTCCGAGTCCTGTAGGCTAGTTATATCCCGGGAAAGTATTATATTAATCCGGGAAAAACTTTATCATGCGTGCGTAGACAATATTAATATATTTGCACTATTAATAGTTTTAATATTTACATAACGCTCTAAATTGTCAATATTTTATATTTAAAAATGCATTCATTTTAAACATCACTTTCCATATAAAATCGAATATCGAATTGTCAAATTCACATTCCAAACGTGCGATGCTTTCTGAATGAATACTGAATTATCAATTATGAATTCATGAATCTATGATTACTAAGTGTTAATTCGTTTAAAACGCATGGCAAATTAATGCGCGTTCATTGTTAATTCCTAGGATTTGAATCAATAAAATCAGGTTTTTGGAAGACTCATGGCATAGGGCGGGGAGTTCAGTTCGCCAGACGCGAGAGTTGCCAAGTCTGCGCCAATTAATTAGATTTTCGCAGTAAACTTTCAGAAAAAACTTTGTTCTCTAGTTTTTTCCAAATTAATTGAATTGACTTTTGGGTTCTCATTTACCAACGTTTAGCAAGTTAGATGGTGTGAAACAAAATTCAATTATAATAATAAAAAGTCACCGACATTTAGTATAAAACAAAGTCGCTTTGTTTGTCCCTTTGTATGCTTAAATCTTTAAAACTACGCAATGGATTTTGATGCGGTTTTTTTTAATAGATAGAGTGATTCAAGAGGATGGTTTATATTTATAATAACATCCATTGAATAGTGGAGAAATACTGTTATTTTGTTATGTTATAGCCGTGCGAAGCCAGAGCGGGCCGCTATGTTTTTATATACAACGTTCACAGTTTTTCTGTAGTGTATTTAGTATCAGCATTGCACCCGTGCGAAGCCGGGGCGGGTCGCTAGTATAATAATATTTGACAAATGTTTTCAATTTGTAATCTCAGAAAAAATTGACTAGATTTTAAAGACATTTTCAGAGCTACAAGTACGAATAAGTCTCACGACGACTTAAGCCGTATTACGCGTCAAAGGCATTTGAAACTTATCTCGTGGCCAGAGTGCTTTAAGCGCTCGTCCAGCCTGTAGGCTCAAGTGCCTAGAGCGCTCTTTTCACTGCCAGCAAGCGTTACGAACAGAAGCTAATTCTACTATATTAATATTATTTCTTTATAGTTCTATATAGGTAGGGACGGTTAGGTAGGTCTGTCGTATGCGAGATACCGTCTGGCTAGGATTGCATTGCCTTTTTCTGCTGCTATGAAGAACTTAGTATAAACTTGCGGTTGTGTATTAAATAAGAGAGAGGGGGAGTCGTGTGACGGGTTTTAGTCGGTAGGACAGTTTAAGGGCTTGATTTAGGCAAAATCAATTTGAAGCACACTTTGAGCGTCAAGAATAAAATAACATAGTCTTTCTTCGTAAATGTGTTGCCAGAGATACGTAGTTTGCCATGTGATCTTGCGGACGGTGATATGACTTTTTTATAAAACACGATACCCTCTATAAAATTATTATTCATAACAGTTATGAATCTTTCAAAATCGAGTATTTATACCGATAACATTACAATCTCTGTGTTATTTATTTGATTATACTATATTATGAGTTAATAACTATTCTATTTTTAAATATATGACCGTTCTTTTTTAAATATCCTTATATATAACAAATTTCTCTGTCTTAAAAAAGGGTAGTTGTTTCCGATTAAAAATATATTGCAACTGGATAATTAGGAGATATAACATCCCATGACTCCGATTAAAGACTGCAGTTCAGTAGCAAGCAGTTCTTTGAATATTAATATAAGTTCCGCATATAACTGCTACTGTTAATGAGCACGTAAACTCATCAACCATAGATCATCTGTTAATTCATATAAAAGTTTACAAATAAAATAATATCCTGCCCATTTCGCACAATAATTAACAAAGTTTATTTATAATGAATCCATAAACATTCTGATTACATCGCATGTAGATTAAACCTCGGAAGCTGTCGGCTGCGGTCGAGGGGTTCGCGCTTGTAATTATTTTAATGGCCCCGATCCCTTTAATGTTATGAAAATTTTTGGAATTCTTGTAGTGCCTTAACAATGTTACTTTATTATAACAGTGCTTGTGTATTAAATTATGATTAAGTTTTTTTTTATTGCTTTGAATGATGAGACGAGTTTGCCGTTCGTTTGATGGTAAGCGATACGACCGCCCGTAAACAGTAAAATCAACATCCAATACCTTGAATTACAAAGTATCGTTTGGTATTTCACTGCGCTCGCCATCCTGAGAGGTGAGATGTTAAGTCTTATTATGTCCAGTAGTTACACTGGCTACAATGTCCATCAAACCGGAACACAACGTGGTTACACACTGCAGATATTGAGGTGGTATCTACCCAGGCGGACTCTCACATATGAGAGACCTACCACTGTTTACTGCTAAATCATTAAATTGATTTTGATTATGTAATAGTAGAGTATTAGGTAGGTAGGACCCACAGCTATGTTCGCGTGAAAGATCTTTGCTAGAAAGTTCCACTTTGTAGATACTTTTGGAAATAAATTATATTTCTTGCTTAAATTAACCTACATGTTAAGATATGTTCTACTTTGTACGCTAAATTTCACCAAAATCCGTTCAGTAGTTTCTTTACTTTCACATTTGGTAAGACTACAAAAAAATACGCCATCATCCACTAAAAATTATTAAATATAACTGAGTAACTGGTAGCAAGCTGTCGCAACGTATCGCCCGCTTTTATTAAGTTGCATCAATTTTGCATGTCATGCCGTGATTGAAGCGTATCTTATAGCGAAATCTAATAAAGCCATGAAAGGACGCTATCGCTACGCTAGCGAATATTGGGACAACCACGATATAACAGCGGCATTTCTACGGCTGCGATGAAACCTTATCTAAATTCGGTGAAATTTTTCGTCAAATAACGCTATGGTGAGATACATATATAATATATATTTTTTGTGGGCTCGGTGGCGTAGTTGTATTACGGTACGACTGTCGTGAGGTCTCGGGTTCGATTCCTGGGTCGGGCAGTGATATTGGGTTTTCTACTCAATATCAGCTATGGGTCTGGAATTTGTTCTTGATATGGGCATAGGCTCGCCCCCTAGGATTAAATACAAACGGCGGAAAGTAGACTCACAAGTTGCGTTTCTGCCTACCCCCCGTGGATAAAGGGCGTGAGTGTGTGTTTTTATTTTTGAGGTAGTTTAAGATACTCTTGTATATGAACCAGTCTGGATAGATAATGTTTCCTGGCGGCGAAAAAAAAAATTCGATTAGGTAAGTACAAAGCAGTGTTCTCGTATTCCAGTAAACGCAATGTATCTTGCATTTACCGGAATATTAATAATAATTGCCTTGAATACATTAATATCTCAGAATAAAAGCGTGGAGTATCATATTTATTTTTCTGCCAAAGGTAACAATATAATATAATTTATTAGTGTTAATGGATTTCGAATATTATTTCAATGAAGACAACGTCGATAATAGTGTGACGGTAAAAAATGATCTACCCTGCGCTCCGATATTTGCGCCGGCCCTTGAAGTTCACAAAGCGCGTCTAATAGAAAACGGCGGCTTATCTGTTGCCTCGGTACTAAGGACCTTCGAGTGCTGTCAGTCAACCTTCCGCTCCAATAAACACTTTATTGCCTTCTATTAGAACAGCTTGTCGTTTAGGGTTAATATTGTTGGATTATATATGAATTGATTAATTATTGCGAGTCTGGGATTGGGTAAATGTATAGGCCAGGTCAAAAGTACCCTGAACCGGCGGGAATGTATGAAAAGATTGATGAAGGTGGAGGAAGTGAGAGAAGTATACCAGAATCGTGCTAAGTGGAAATCCATAGTCTCTGCCTACCCCAATGGGATAGAGGTGTGATACTATGTATGTATGTGTATTTTTCAAATAATTGGAGAGGTGAGTATGTTAATATATCTATTTAAACAGAGCACTATACATATACGGCCTAAATGCCAAAAAGATTTTCTACCAGTCGATCTTAGGGTGGTGCAGAGACCAAGGTATGACAGGCTAACAAACGTAGGCCATGTCAAAAAGTCGATAGAAATAGACAAACGAGGGAGTTTGCTTAGACACCACAAACGACACAAGAATACATACCTACGTAAAACAGTTAAAAATATATAAAACAAAAATAAGTACATTAAATTAGAAAGAGCTCTTTGAGTACAGATTTAAAACATAAATATACAATAGGTGTTTCACGGAGGCTTTTTGTAAGTATAACATGACTAATTTAGATGTGAAGCGTGAAATGAACATAGCACGCACCGGTAATAAGTAATCGTGAGCTGTTTAACCTCTTAGGGGATAAAACTCCAAATTCTTTTAATAGTATAATAATATCAGCCCTGTATTATATACTGTCCCACTGTTGGGCACGGGCCTTCTTTACTACTGAGAAGGATTAGGCCTTAGTCCACCACGCTGGCCTAGTGCGTATTGATAGACTTAACACACCCTCGAAATTCCTATAAAGAACTTCTCAGGTATGCAGGTTTCCTCACGATGTTTTCCTTCACCGTTAAAGCAAGCGATAATTCACAAAGAATACACAAATATTTTTTTAGAATAGTCAGAGGTGTTTGCCCTTGCAGTTTGAACCTGCGGACATTATTCTCTGCAGTCCGTTCCACAACAAACTAGGCTATCGCCGCTTTTAGTGCTTTTACATTGTTGAACTTTTAGTCAGAGAATATTTTTCCTCGAGCGCGCGAGCAAATATAATAAAAGAATATTGGTACGCTCACACATACTAACACACAAATAACATAAATAAACTAAGAACTCAAATCTATTGTTTCTACCTCAGCGTCCCAATGACTATGTAAATAGTTCCTAATCTATTCTAAACCAACCTCTAAGTCTTTTAAACGCAAACTCTCCCGCGGAGATTACATTCCAGATAATAACGGAATAAGACAGTAGTCAGCCCTCATAATACATTCATAAACTGGTGTCTCGGTCCTCACCTCGGAGTGACGAGGTGAGTTTATTATTCGCGGAGGAGCCGCCCTCCTCATAAACTTAAGCCAAGTATTTATTTTCGGAAGATTAATGAAAACAAAACTGAATGAGATTAAATTTAAATTTTAAATTTGGAATTCTTAGGGCTGTTTCATTGATCTTGCAAAAAGTATTAACTTTAATGTTAAAACAAAAACAAACATAACGCATTTATCCCCGAAGGTGTATGCAGAGGCGCAACCAGGGCACCCACTTTTCGCCAAGTGTATTCCGTAATTTAACTTCAGTGTTAGGTTCGATATATTTCAAGTAGGCTAGTTACATTAAAAATTAAATACGATTGTCATTACGTATGTACATTTAGGCCTACAACTATACGACGACATTAATTTTATAGTCATAAATACTGTTCGTAAATAAAATTATATTATCCCAAAACAACATTAATACTATTGACAATGACCAAAAACGATAACAATAGAATGATGAATACAATATTTGGACAAAATTTAGACAGCTGCCAGCATGTCGAAATATCCAGGAAAAATGACTCGCTTGTATCCAAACACATGGTTAATATTATGTAAATAAATGAAGTAGGTATGAAATGGCAAAAATACAATAGTTTGTATCGTTAGATGAACAAATAATAGGTAAACCCATGTTGGCAGTATTACTACGACAAAGAGCTGAAGGATGATATAGAGTGGACATTCGAATGATTGTCAAACAAAATATTGCGTTCATGCGGAGGTTACTCAATCCACCGTAAATTGTAAAACACCAATGTAAACTTCATATT
>NW_023593760.1:0-20083 GCF_014839805.1 Manduca sexta
GCTATAAAGTTACAAGTACATCCAAGGATACATACATTGTACTTAGAAAATACTTCAAGAGCTATGTCGCAAGAACATGCCTGGGGCGTGTCTGAGAACGAATTACTTGTTAGAGATCGGTTACTGAAATTGACAGTAACTATTAACCAAAGTCAGAAACAATTTGGCCTGAAAAATCTAGCGCTTGACTACCAAAATAATAATTTGTCGTATCAAGTAATTAACGGTCTGTATAAGAAATGTTAAAACATATGCCTTAATAAATAAATTAACTATTTTTCAGGAAATTTTAATTCTGTTCTTTCTAAAACAGATGTTAATATGTATATATCTATATCTTGCTGGTTATATTTTATATCCGTCCGTGTTAAAATCCGTCATAGTAGCACACGTAAGTGTGATGCGTTCCGGGATCAGCTTATATATCCGGTTGAAACAGGCCGGCATAATTGTGTCGACTGCCGAGGGGTAATCATCTGTCGTCAGTCGACATTCAATTGGACCCCACTTCATTACCATCGTTGCAGTGGGGTCACCATTACGTGCTCGTATAAAAAAAAAAAACTATAAATAGTTATGATTGACTCGGAATTACACCAATAACGTAACTAAAACAATTATACAAAATATCACACAATTGTTTGCATGTTTGAGTCTGAATATACATTGAGTAATACACATGTTACTCTCAAGATTCACACTCAAAACAAAAGGCCTTCAAAGCCCTAACAATTCAAGCAGTATAATAGATATGGAAATTCCAATATCCACAGAAGATAATCAAATTCAAACAATTATTGACCTACATGGACCCGGTTCGCACAAAATACACAGGGCTACGCGATCTCAAAGCCTGGGACGCCCGCACTGATTGGTTGGATTACTTGAAAATTAATCTTGGACTTGGAAAAGATAAAATTGTCGCATCCGCAATTCTTTGAGGCGGTGCAGTGAGCGATTGTTTTTAGATTGGAACACAAACGTACTTTGAAAAATTGAATTTGGAATGTGGATTGGATTTATCCTGTGAATCTGGCGTTGTTTGAAATTTAGAGTCTATGGCTATTGAGGAAGGGTTATCATTATACTTAAGCAAATAAGTTTGAATTTGGAATGTGGACTGGATTTATCATGTGAATTTGGTGTGGTTTGAAATTTAGAGTCTATAGCTATTGAGGGAGGGTTATCATTATACTTAAGCAAATAAGTTTGAATTTGGAATGTGGACTGGATTTATCAAGTGAATTTGGTGTGGTTTGAAATTTAGAGTCTATAGCTATTGAGGAAGGGTATATTATATTTAGCAAATAAGTGTATTTCGGACGAGACAAATTATGTGGGTAGGTCATCAACATAATATTGTAGTAATTTATGATGAATAGGTATAACATATGTATATTTTTTTAAATACATTAGCCAGAAACATAAATATTTTTTTTTCTCTTCATTCACCTGCTTGCGTCTCGTCTTATCTGCCAAGCCTTACGTTTTACAACTCCACTGGTAGATGTCACCCTACCTATACCTTACTTCTACTATTAGATTACTCCCTTTGCCTAACTTAAATTGTTCTATAATTTTATTACGAGTCTCTGAAATTACTATTTTCTATCGAATTGTGGATGTCACCACTGAAAATTAATTTGTCCCGTCACAATGGATTCTCGTTTCCTTGAACGCGTCCATTAATTTCAATTCAACTGCCAGGTCCATAATTACTTATATCATTAAATTTATTTAAGACGAGTTCTGGATTTGTTTAATGGTTCAAAATTGTGGGGTAAATTAAATTGCAATAAATGCTTTTTATTACTTCTGCTTTTTTGATTTTTATCGATACAACGAAATAATAATCGACTTATGGAACGAATTGAGTTTTTTGTTTATTTACTTTTAGTAAGTCACATTTGGTCGATAATTCCAATATGTGAGAGTTCCCTGGGTCAGTACCACCGCAATGTTCGCATTTGCCGCCAAGGAGCAGTGTGTAGTTACTGTTGTGTTCGGAATTGAAGAATAAAGTCCCAATTAAACTTTCTTGTGCCGCGTGATTCCAGCCATCTTCATTGCAGAACGATGTTCAGTCTCCTTCTGTATCAAACCAACCTTAGTCGAAAAATACTAATATTAGAATATGTTCTTCTTACGATTTGAATTGTCATTTGGAAGATATATTGTCCATCGGTTTCAAAACAGTTAGTATAATATGACAATTATTAATACTTAATATTATAATGTTAGACTTAAGTATTAAGTTCCTAAAATGTTATATTTATTAAGTTTATAGTATTGTTTTTCTTTTTGTCTAGTCTTTCCTTTTCAGTGTTATGTTGCACTTATTACTTACTTCGTTACCCCAATTGTTTATAATTCTTGATATTTAATATAGTGTAGAAGGTTGTTTACTTTTGTCAATGAACAAAATGTAATAATTTTAGTCTTGAAAAAAACTATAAATAGTTATGATTGACTCGGAATTACACCAATAACGTAACTAAAACAATTATACAAAATATCACACAATTGTTTGCATGTTTGAGAACGATGATATATTATAATATATATATATATATATATAATACTCTATACACTGTGTACAACAAAATTTGTAAACTCAATAAAAAAAGTCAAAATTAATGAAAATATATATTCTTGATGATTTCTTATGTTTACGCGAATGTTAGACATTGAAATAAAACTAAAAACTATTTAAACGGATTTTATCGCGGTTTTATATTACTATTAATTACTATTAATATAAAAACCGCGATAAAATCCGTTTAAAGTTTTTAGTTTTATTCAATATATCTGAATAAATTTATAAGACAGTTGCACTTCACAAACACCGTTGAACGTAGTGGTACAGGTACAACGTGATTCGGGGCAAGGAGATATGAATACCCAACTGACTGAATTTGTAACTTTAATTAAACTTGACTTACGACCAACTACAGGACCATCTACATCTATTAATATTTAAAACGGACCATGCAGAGGTATTCTTTTAATAAATTAGAACTACGTTTATAACTTCAACGAGGATCAAGTTATTTTTATTCATGACTTTCGGGTTTTAATGAATACTCAGGTTATTTGTATTGTGAGAGACGAGAAACTCGATAGAACCTTGTAAAACAGTTTTTAACTTTTTGATCCTTTGTCTGTTAAATAACCCATTACAGATTTTTTATTTTTTTGTGTAAATTTGGACTAAAATCCGTTTTAATGGCCGATTTATTATTTAAAGTTATACTTCTTTTAGCGTGTTAGGGAAATATGATGACAGTAAATTTTGAAGATGCGCGCACACTGTCTCGAAATACCGACGACATGTTATAACGCGAAGGATTACATTTTAAGAAAGAAGTATAACTTCTTATGTGTGTACATAAGTACACACATTTCTTTTTATATGTATCATTTTACAATGATTTTAAACAACTTACTAAATTCAAAATAGGTCAATATCTCTTGTACAAAATAATTGGCATACATACAAATCCCTTATCTCTATATTTTGTGATTTCACAGCCATAGTTCAAAAGCAACGTTAACAAAAGTGTCAGAACTTAACAAGGGTATATCCTACCAATTGAAACTAAATTGCTTGTTATATTTTCTCGCGTGAAGAACCCAATTTATATATCTATGTTTTCTTAGAAGAAAAGGAATTTAAATAATTTTGTAGACAACTTTAAAAAGACTTGAATGTTATATTTTTAAGACTAAACGAGCAATAATTGTTTATTGTTATGCATTAATATGTTTATGCTGTGACAGCATATAATTAAAACAGCACTGCAGCAATTACTTACTCAATTGTTAAAAACTATGTAAGGTGTATGTTTTGTTGGTTGTTCAAATAAATAAATAATTCGTCTGGGGAACGTACTTGCTTACCTGAGAATTTATCTATAACCCTACAGTTAACAATTATGATTCAAACCTATGAGGCATTTAAAAATTAAATAAAATATCAATAAATGTATTATAAAATATAAAACTGCAATTCATATTCTTTCTAAAAAGATAAGAAATATCGTTCTTTACTGGAAAATGTAAATATTTCTTGGTAACATTTTATATCTTCCGTTTCCGTCGCTGAACACACTGCGTGCTGTCCAAGATATAATATTGCTACGGTATTTGCACTTATGTAATGGCGCAATGCGAAAAAATGTATGCGGGTTTTTTGTTGCATTTTTTAATTGACTGAAAATAGATCTCAATTGGCACTGTAAGATGATTTGTAGTCCATAAACTGAATTCTGATAAAATTCTTTACTAGTGGAAAATTCAAAATGTACACTATTATTGAGTACTAAGATATAGTTTTTTATTTCATTGGATTCATTCCGTTTCGGACAAAGACTTATGCAGACGGAGATGCGAACAGAATCTAGTATTAAAATTATCATTGCCAAGTTTCAATATTGGCAACATCGGCTCTTAACTTGTTTCACAACTAAAGAAAGTTATAATTTGATATATATTTTTCTCAAGCATTGTTCAAGCCTATGCCAAAAGAAGTGAATATATTAATCCAGCAACGAAATAACCAGTAGACTCTTACAGTCTTAGTTATAAAAATTTCGCAAATGCTTAGTTACAACACAAATTTACTCGATCAGCTGTAAGTCAAAATCCGCCATCTTGGCTCTTCATTAGGTTTAAACTAGGAAACCGGTGACGTATTTGAAAGCTATTTAAGCAATTCTTAAACAGCTCTTAACGCTAAAACAAAGTTATAAATAAGACTTAGTATCCAATATTCCTCTTTAAATTAATTTTGTCAACTACCTGCGGTTTGACGAAGGGGGTTCCTACATTAGGATTGGTCTTGCCAATATGTTATCGAATTATGTGTTCTTGGAAAAAAAGGTCTAGGGAATGAACAAGTTAAAACATGTTTTTTTTTTGATATTACGTTTTTGATTAGCTTTTACAGCAGTTTATTATTATTTATAAAACATCTTTGTATACAACATTAACATAATATAATTGAAGAATAATTCATAATTTCACTAAAATTGCGTGTCAAAATGAAATTATTTTGATCAACTTGTACCTACAATAACAAATGACTGAATTCCTAGTATGGTTCAAAATATGTGTAAATATTGAATCTGGAAGCGCGAATGTATTATTCTTATTGCCGTGTGGAAGTATCCTTGAAAAGATATGGGGATATGCAACTTTGTAGTTTACACGTTTTAAATAAAACATATTTTTGTCTGCTCGATGTGGTAATTGTAATATTTATTTGTTTTTGTTTGTATTTCATAATATCGTCGACGAACAAACGAGCAATTGATAAATTGGCATCCGTAACACTTGCTTTGTATTTGTTAAGTTGTGGTTGTATTTATTACACTTTATATGCAGAATAAAGGCGGATAATGCCGAAGGTATTTTCTACCAGTCAACCTTTAGGTGGTGCAAGGACTAAAGAAGGTAGGTGTACACAACGAGGGAAGGTAGTGTTCAAAACATCGCCAAAAAGACTAATATAATTTATATATATAAAACCTACGTAATATGAGTATAGGTATTATATACATACCTACATACATAAAAAAATTACACATATACATATGTTTTATGGAAGTCATTTTTGTATAGTATTTTGAACAGGACCCCATGAGCATATTTGGAACTAAAATTTTCAGTTAGCACTTTTTTTTTACTGTAGAAACTATTATCGACATTGTCCTCATTGAAATAATATTCAAAATCCGTTAACACAAGAACAAATTGCATTACAAATTCTCTGCGATGCACTCCAGCATACACGCGCCGGCCCTATGAACTTCGAATAGTTAACCGTTTAGCCTCGGTATCAGTGGGTAGTAAACTTTCCCCTTCAAAACAATAGAAATACTTACCTTCAGAAAAGTTCTTGTTTGATCATTCAGTTGAACAAATGAACCTTGCTTCTGTCAGCTACTAAATTGCAGTCTCAAATGCGAACTCTTATGAATATTCATATTGCTTCAACGACGGGAACTTTCTTCAGTTGTCTATTATAAATTAGTATATTTACTTTTACTCTTACTTTAGCTCCGTATCATAGTATTCACTTGAGAAGTTATCATGTTTTCTTAATTATTTCTTTTGTCATTCTATTGGTTTAATCGCGTTTTTTTTCTCGATTACCTTGGTGGCGTAATTGTAATCTGTACGCAGTATGAGTAGGACTACCACACAGGGTTTAAATTCGAATCCTAGGCCGGGGCAAAAATAATTGTGACTGGTTTTTTTTTAATACTTACTAAAACGCAACTTGGAGTCAGGGATTTGCAGTGTGATACCCCTGTGCCTCAGAAAACATATAAAGCTGAGGATCCTGCGCCTGGTCTCTCTCTGATCATGTTGGATCACTGTTTCACTGGATTATGCGAATTAAGGAGCAGAGAGTGCACCTGAGTATTGCACACGCACTTGTGCACTATAATATCTCCTGCATATCTGACTGATCTTCGTTGAGATTAGCCGCCGTGCTCGAAATTCGGCTAGGCGTGATTTAAATTTTTCTCGGAGTATATAAAGGTCTTACTGTATTTTTCTATAATATTAATAATATGTAGCCTATGTACTTATCCAAGACTTTGAATGCCCCACATTTCATCCAAATTAATTCAATTTATGCATGTACTACGCACATACAAACTTTCACATTTATTATAATAATAGCAACAAGTAGATTTCTTGTCTAATCTAAAGTTTTGGAGATAGTAACTTGAAACAACTTCGAAAAACTATTAGCGATTTTCTCTATCCACTAACATCGAAGCAATCAAATCAACAGCATTTTAATCAAACACCTAAAGTTAGATACGACAATAGAGGTTGATTGGTCTAAATTTTATGATTCCCTGATACCGAATGTCAAAAGATAAACGGTCGTCGGTGGACAAAGAGCAGCCATCCGATAAAATGGGATTAATGAAATAAAACGGAACCACGCGCACGTCCCTATTTCTATGGGTATAAACGTCATATTTGTATGGAATTGAACGAATTCATCAAAATGAAAGGTGGATGGTACTAGAGAATTGATGTGGAGCAATAGTTTACCCAGTTCTGATGTCTAATAATAAATTTCGTGTCCAACTTTTGTATGTCAATTTACATTAATCAAAAGATCAGAGAGTAAAGTCCTTTATGTGAATGCCTGGTTTAAAGTGTGATGAATTTATCACTAATTACAAATAAAACCATCAAGAAGGTTTTCTTTAACGTTTTCTTTGATCTTACTGCACCTGATTGTAAGTGGAGTGGGGTCCAATAGAATGTCGACTGAAGAGAGATGATTACCCCTCGACAATGGACACAATTATGCCGGCCTGTTGGAGCCGGATAAACAAAGGCTGATCCTAGAACGCGACACACTTACATGGTTCACTATGGCGGGTTTTAACACCTTGTGTAAGGTGGTCGTTATCCGGCCGGATGTATAATATATCCTATCATCTTGCCGTACAGATATGAAAAATAATCACCTATCAAGTTCATTAACTCATATCTTCTGCTATAAATTTATTCAGGATCGTAGTTTGCATCCATATCTCCATTTCGCTGTACGTACATATTGTATAAACTTTAATATGCAGTAAGTTAACAACCATCAGTATTCTAGAATATATATTCCAACAATAACAGACACGGCTTCAAATAAGAATTTATCGACCAATAAACGTGGCAAAGAATATACTTGAAAATCGAAGTTTCACTTCTAGAGTAGCATCATGAAGTATGCTAGGGCTTGTATTCTGTATTATACGTAATTTTCGTGATATGCAAACTTAAATCTTATCCCATTGATATTATAATGCAAAACTTTATGAAAAATTTCTGGATGTTTGTTAAATGTAAATGGTGTAACAACTGAACGGATTTGGATGGCGTTTTGCTCTCGGGTACAACATGTCCTAGATTTACATATAGGTGTTTTAACCCGGGTATTCGTTCCGATGGTAAACTTTAATTGGTTGAACTTTAATCAGATTTTTAATAGATGTCGCTGGCGTGTTACAGTGGAATTTTGAAGCAGGGAAGGCTTTTCACGCGGGTGAAACCGCGAGCAACATCTTATAATATATAAAAAGTAGGGTTTGTTAATTTGATCGTATATCAGATTTTGATGCAAGCTTCACTACTGTGTAAGTGAATCTTTAGTAGATGAAAAGAGTATAAAATGATGTGTAGACGAGAGCTGTAATTCTTTGCAACATTTAATATGTATAGCAAATCTGACCTGATGAAATTCTGTTCCAGAACAAAAAATAAAACTCGAAACCAAAATACTCGACCTTCAACTAATCAATCTGTTTAATACTTTTAGAAATAACTTGCTATAATTTACAAGTCGAGACCTCTTCAACAACTGTAGTTCCTCGTTTCGTTTCCACGGGGAATCTATGCACGTTATAGAGAATTACGGTCAAGAGATGTGCACTGGATTGTAAGATATTGAGTCCTGCTACATCAATACATTTATTACGGTCTACGTACATTGTAGGTAAAGATATCTTCATACATTATTATCGTGTAGATAGCCTGCTTTGATATCTTCTGGATTTGAAAACGAAAGAGAATACGAAATGAAACTCTATTCTATGCTCATCAAGTTGCAATTTAAATGTTATTTGATTTCGTGTTTCATTCGTAGTTATCTATATCTTTAGTTAATTACATTTCTATGATATAGAATACCGTATTTCGGTATGTAATGGGGAAATTATTTAATAATAATAATAATATCAGCCCTGTATTATATACTTGCCCACTGCTGAGCACGGGCCTCCTCTACTAATGAGAGGGTTTAGGCCTTAGTCCACCACGCTGGCCTAGTGCGGATTGGTAGACTTCACACACCTTCGAAAATCCTATAGAGAACTTCTCAGATGTGCAGGTTTCCTCACGATGTTTTCCTTTACCGTTAAAGCGAACGATAAACTCACAAAGAATACACACATGATTTTTAGAAAAGTCAGCGGTGTGTGCCCTTGGGATTTGAACCTGCGGACATTCGTCTTGGTAGTCCGTTCCACACCCAACTAAGCTATCGCCGCTTTTTACTTAGGAGTAATTAACACTAAATGGATGAATGGATATAAAGCAGTTAGAAGGGCGGGATGTTTATATCTATTTTGAAGATACTTTTGTCTTTGGTCAACGTTTGTATTTTGTATGACTGCCTCGGTGGCGTAGGTGTAATTGTACGCGGTACGAGTACAACTATCGCGCTGAGGTCCTGGGTTCAAATCCCGAGTCGGGCCGAAATAATTGTGGCTGAGTTATTCCGTCGTAAAAATTACTCAGTCGTAGCTTAGAGTCAGGAAATTGGCGGTGTGATACTCTCGTGCCTCGGAAAGCACGTAAAGCCGTTGGTCCTGCGCCTGATCTCTCCCCGGTAATGTCGGCTTGCCGTCTCACTGAACTATGAGAGTGCACCTGTGTATTTCGCATACACTTGGCCACTATAGTATCGCCTGTGTACTTGGCTGTTCTATGTTGAGATTGGCCGCTGTGGTCGAAATTCGTTAAGGACAGAATAAAAAGAACAAGTATTTTGTATGTGACACTCTGTTTAGGTAGATTTAATAGAATGTCTATTTCAGCCCCAAAGTAAAATTATTCGAGACGTGTTTCGGTTTGAAGACTGTAATAGGCGGTGTTATTGCTGAGAAATATGAGTAAACAACATACAAAACTGTAGGGCTAGGTGTGTTATGGTGCAATACAATGATTTAAATTTTTTAATTGCTGGAACCAAAGTTCAACCAGTATAACTTCTCTTTATAGACAATTGTGACAATAATATCATAAGCGTCTTGCTCATGGCTTTCAGAGGTATAAAAAAAATCCTCCACCTTTTTTGAAGTCGGTTAAAAACGATATAGTGTCGCAGTTAGTCCCAAATACCCTTAAGTATTTGAAAGTAATTTGTCAAACGACGCCAATCTCATGCTCTAGGGATAAACCAGAAAACTAGTTGTTATTGACTTCCACTTAGTTTGAAAGTTCTCGGGAACTTGCGTCTGTTTTTCTTTTTAATCTTTTTCATAATTATATTACTCTCGCCCTTTGGATATTGGATAGACAAATCATATTTAGTAGTTTGAAGTCGTGGATAGAGGAGTCGGTAAGGGATATATTTGTTCTTATAAATTTCTAGATATTATATCTGTATGAAAGATGAAAATAGCAGTGGGACCAACTGTATTCCTTGCGTTTTAAAATATCATATTGTGAGAATCTAATAATATATTTCGAGGGTTTCAACACCCGTAAATACATTGTCATTAGGGCGATAGTAAAAAAGCGATAAGTTTTGTTTTTAATTCATTTATTATATATTGTGTTGTAAGCAGAAAGAACTAAGATTATAATATGGAGCGTAGATTGGGAAGATGAAAAAACACCAATATAAAATACTTCATATGTTTTACATATCATGATTTGCACTTTCACATTTTTTGTAAATATATTATTTTTGTATTAATATCTAAGGATGCTGTTACATACGGACAATTCAAATGAGACGGCGAGTTATTACCAATTTGTAATAACTTTTGGTGCAAAAATTTGGCTCGGGTGTCCGATATATAACTAACTTAATAGCTTAATGTCTTTGGTTATAAGTCAAGAATATACATCAATAAGTTCTCGATTGACTGAACAGAATCACAGCTTTAACACAACTAAATAGTTTCGAGACAGTCAACTAACTCCAAATGGATGGCAAATTTCTTGTACATTGTATACGGTGTTATCGCTTCAGAACACAGCTTCTAGTTCGCAACTTTGTCGTGTTATGATTTCCTGGTAGCACTTACTGATATTGTGTTTATGGAGTTTAAAATGTATGCTTCCGTGTGTGATTTGAAGTGAAACTATGAAGATAGACAGAAAGTAATAGCAATTGCATGACAATGTATCGCGCACCATCCTATGAATCCTACTATTATTATAAATGCGAAAGTTTGTGAGGATGGATGTATGTCTGTATGTATGTTTGTTCCTCTTACACGAAAATACTACTGAATGGATTTTGATGAAGCTTTACAGTAATATTGGTTATACATCAGAATAACTCATAGGCTACAATTGATAATGATTTTGTGTAATTTGGTCATAATATAACGATACATATCAAGTAAGTCGCAAAAAAAATGCTATCTTTGCGTACGCTGCCGTTGGAGTTAGACAAAGATGATGTACCGTAGGATTGTTTGTCTTAAATAGTTCCAAATAAAAATCCGCGATAGCATATATCTACCTTTTATGTGGAAACCACTATGACCAAAATAGTGAGCCATAAATATAATTAAATCGGATACTTTTTTAGCGGCACTTTTATCCTGGAAAACTCCTTCACGCGAGCGTAGCAGCGAGGTAAAGCTAGTGTTTTCATAAGCGGCATGAATAGCCAGTCAAGGATTTTACCATTATCTCGTAGAAAATATTTTTTTAATTTAATGGATGAAGAAATCTTTTCAGTAAGGATATAAGTGAATTTATTCGTAGGAGGTAATTTTACAAATAAAATTACGACGGTGAATATTTGTTGATAATTTTAGATGTTATGCAGATGTGGTAATCCAATATAGTCCAAGCGCTGAAGTATATACAGGTTATTTTTATCTTAATAACAATTTTATTCCGAAAAAAATAATAAACCGAACAAAATCTAGACCAAAATTTTATTCCAAAAAAGAATAAAGCGAGCAAAACCGAGCAAGAGCTAGTAGACTAAAAAAACACCAAAAAACATTATAATAATTATAAACAACGGCCATTGTAATTAATCACAACTGTACTCTCTAAAGTTCTTAAAAAACCCATAAATGAAGAGAAACGTCATCTCCACTAAGAAATTAAAGAACTGTACAACTTTTTTAATAAATTTTCAATGAGACCAACTTGCCAGATGCTTTCAACTTATTTGAAGTGTGTAGTAAATTAATATAAACTTCAGATTCAGTGCAAGCATATTATATTTCTTATTCAGTAAGACCGTATATGTCGTCCTAGTCTACATGTAGAAAGAGACAGCGCTATAGGAAGCCTGGATGGGGGAGCGAGATGACAATAGTTGAAACGCTGAAGGGCTACAGGCGAAATTGGTTTGTTGTCATCATACGGTTTGTTTTTACAAAAGGAACATTCTAGTGTAATTTGATGGGATGTTTTACATCGTAATTATGGCATGCGGTAGACAAGTAATTTAGAGGGTACATTTTAGTATAATTCGGTTGTATTGTGGCAAATAATGTTTATATTGCTTAGTTTTATAAATGAAGGAGTAACATATATAAGCATTGTAAAAATGCAGCTTGTGGTTTCTTTTTTAATTAAATTATGTAAATCTTTACATTTTTATTATTTTTCATCAAAATTATGATTATGCTCATTCTATTGTAAGTTGCATTAAATTATAACATGTAGAAACTATAAGAAGTTATATAATTTGAATTTATGTTAGTCTGTAAATCTTCCTAAAAATAAAAAAAAATCTAATCCTTTCCCAAAGTAAATACATTGTTGATTAAATAATTTTTAGCAATTAAATTCCGATTAAAATCGGTTCATATCTTACGGAAATCAATTCCGATAGACAAATATACCGAAGCTAACCGGTAAACCTACCAAACCCAATGCCTCTTATTGCCGAGTATTGTATCATTTTCTACATTTGTATGTTTAATACTGTCGAGTACTGTAGTTACCTATTTGCTATTTCCCCGTTCATATACCACAAGTTACTATAATCGTGAGTAGACTGCACGTAAACCCTAAACCCATAACTTTGAAAGTATCGTTATCGCTAATTTTGCATTCATTGTGTGAAGTCAGCTTAGAGCGATGCACGCCGATCTGTCTTGCTCATAAAGAGGGAAGTTTACGATCGCATTAAAAATCTAAGTGCTGGTGAAATTGATTGTTGTAGTAGGGTTCGTTCAGTATTTATGGGAAATAGAGTTGAAATTTGCTAGCGTTTTGTGTTGTCAAGGAGACTGTATAATATTAGCCCTGTTTTATATATCATCCCACTGCTGTGCACGGGCATCCTACTGAGAGGGGTTAGGCTTTAGTGCTCCACGCTGGCCTAGTACGGGGTTGGTCGACTGCACATACCTTCGAAATTATTATTGTGAATTTCTCAAGTATGCAGGATTTCTCACGATGTTTTCCTTCACCATTAATCAAGCTATAATTCATGAATAATACATACATAACTTTAGAAAAGTCAGAGGTGCGTGCCATTGGGATATGAACCTGCACATTCGACTTGGCGGTCCCTTTCACTCCCAACTAGGTTATCGCCGCAACTATTTCTGTGTATCGGCAAGGCTGTGATGATTTTACTAGTATTATATTGTCTTCTTCTAAATTATCGTTAGGCAATTTACTTGTACGCCTACATTTGGTACAAAAGCCATCTTGTTCCACGCAAGGTAATAACAAATTAAACTTTATTACCTTCTATGCATGTATCAATTTACGACATCATTTGTCCGAAGTCTACATAATAAAGATCGTAAATGGCGTAGATCATTACTGTCTTTAATATTTTACGACAGCATTCATGATAAAGCGCGAAAGAGTTTAATGGTTTGGTCAAACGTTGGACCAAATGCTTATCCAGCAAATGAACATATAATTTTTACGAGAACGGAGGCCATTAAAATTTATTAGGGTACGTTAGTGGTTATTTAATTTAGGTTTTAATCATAGGCCGGCTCATTTGCGTGGCGTTTATGGCGTCTAGATTTTTTTCCCTCTGACGTGGAAGAATTTTATGACTACTCAAGTCCCTATTACGACATATTGGATGTATTATGAGTTGGGTTGGCGCTTATGGGCCTACTAGATGTTCTGTTACATTTTCTTACTAACTTAGAATTTGTACAGATAAAAGGTCTAAGACTAAATTTGGAAGATATTTTCTTGTTTCTATTTCATGTGTAGTTAAAATAATATTACGGTTGAATGATTAATATACAAACTCTCGCATTTTATACCTGAAGGGGTAAGCAGAGGTGCAAATGATGCACCTACTTATCGGCGTGCGAATTCTGTACAATGATGTGATAAGGAGAGGGCCCATCGCTATATCGGGCAAAAATTCCAGACTCCGGGCTGATATCACATAGAAAAATCCAATATCACTTGCCCGCCGAGTGGATCGAACCCGAAACCTCAGCACTCCAGTTGTATCGTAATACGACTACGCCATCGAGACAATCGATGCCTTTTTAAATGAAGATTAAGTGCTGTGGTCTACAAAAAAACAGAGTTACAGGACAGAGCATCGCGTGTACCGCCATTTTTGTTGAAGATAACTTTAGACCAGGTGACTCACTCTTTAATGAGACCATTGATTCTCAAAGTGGTCCAGGTGGACCCTTAGGGGTCCACGAGAGACTCGATGGGGTTCTACATTGGCGTGGCCAAAAAAACCAAAAAGTTTAGCTTGACTTCACCTATCATTGGAGGCAGATAATATTTTAAAATTCTCAGCGACTGTTACATGTAAAAACTTGCATATTCTGGGGTATATGGTAGAAATTTAGCTGCAAGAGGTCCACTGAACCAGCAAAATTTTGAAGGTAGTCTATGAGAAAAAAGTTTGGGAAATTTTGAATTAGACAATCTGTAAAAAAATAATTTATCATCGATATAAATTGTACTATGTACATTCAAACATACGGTAAACATATATATCATTATGTAAGCTATGAGTAATAGCATGTTGAATAAAAAGAAATCGATTGCCGTCCAATAATGACATCTTGAATAACTTATACTTAATCAATACGCCTTCCATAGGTCTAAGGACAAATCTATTACTGTAGAGTTTGCGTCGCATGTATTTACAATCTAAAACGTATGTCTATTACATTAAAGTACATATAACATTAAAGTACAAAATTTTAAGTTATATTATCTATAAAGACGTTTGACGGACTCCTAGAATCAAATCAAGATCCCAGACGGAATTGGAATTTGTGTTCGATACGGCGAATGCTCTGATGCCGCTGAACAATTTTTGTGTTCATTTTTATTTTGAATGTGCACGGCAAAGTGATCCCAATGCACTTGATGTTAAGTGGAATGTCGACTGACGAGAAATTATTACCCTTTAACAGTTTACATAATCATGCCCCGTTGAACCCAGATATATACAGGGTGATCCGTGAACGCGACACATTGACGTAGGCCATTATGGTGAGTTCTGTATTCTATGTTGTGGGGCTACTTTTTCCGCACTTAGCCCGTAGTAGGTCGGGCCGTTGTGCGTGATATGATGACTATGGGTCTAGCCAGCCCAACTACTTCCAGAAGCGCAGGATCTTCCTGGTTCCTTCAAAGGCTTCTCGGAGTAACCCCCAGTGTACCGAGGATTTCAGCGCATTGTGCAGCAACTCCTTCGCATTCCAGGATAGCGTGGGAGGCTGTTTTGTCATCTGACAGACATCCCCTGCAAAAGGGGCAGTCGGTGATACCTAAAACATGTAAGTGTTTGTTTGATAAACTACGGCGGGTTTAAACACCGTGTGTACGGTGGTCACTATGCTATAAAATATATATAACTACCAGCAAAATATCTTCGGTAAAATGTATCCCTGCGCCAATTGTGCCTCTTCAAACTCTTCAGGATAAAAAGACCTTGGAAGGAAGTTAATTTTGGGCTTGTTCTACAGTGTTCATGTAAATGTTGTCATTTATCGTTTTAGACCGCTAATATAGATTTTATTTATTTCGGAGAATATGATAGCACATATCACTTGCAGGAATTTTTAGGCCACTTTTGACATGTTCGCCTGGAAATCTTTAGGGGAGGGCTATGTTCGGTAGCAACTTCATGTGGTTGATGATGATGGTAGTTAACAGCGTGGCTTTTACATTTGGTCGTATTATAATAAATTCGAAGAGTAGCAATTACTCTGTTGTGAAACACACACACACACACACATCACGTATTTGTTAGTGGGCGAGCCTATCGCCATATCGGGCACGAACTCCAGACTCCGGTCTGATACTGAGCAGAAAAACCCAAACATCTCTTTTCCCGATCCGGGATTCGAACCCAAGACCACAGAGCGCTGCAGTATTGCGCATGCAACAACGCCACCGAGGCAGTCAGTAGAAAATAACCCAAGATTCAACCATTGCCATTGTTTGGTTATTCCACATTTGAATAAAGTAGAACTGTATCCTTATTAAACCAGCAAACTTTAATTTAATTATGCACATGTAGTACATCGCCAGGAACACCGTTGCATAGGGAATGTAACACACGACATTGCATCCGGTGACAAATTTAGGAACCATGGACTGTAATGTAGCCAGTGTTAAATTTTCTATTTTATACTTTTCTAATAGACATAATATATTAATTGGTATATTGATCAAATTCAAGAATTTCTATTAAGTTCTTTTACCTTAAGTTTTCCCGTTTTATTCCCCAACCACATGTCGCGGCAATAGTGTAAGAGGTTTACGTTATCGTGACAAAACCCATAACAATAATAATTGTGGTCTACGACTTGTCGGCGCAAGTTACTAGCGAGTTCCCTATATTTTGGGGTTATATTAAATGTTTCTGTGACATTTCCCCATATACTCGTAGGTCGATATTGAATGTTTTTATATACTGGAAGGGATGTTAATTTTTCTCATACAGCTCGATATTTATTGTGTGTAATTTATACTGGAAGGAATTCTATTTTTTTGCAATTAGAGACGTGTAATAACTTCATTGGTGTAGAGGCAACGTCTTTTAAGTTGTGAGATTTTTTTTTATTCATGTTCAAACACGATAAAGTGACTGCACTGCACCTGATGGTAAGCGCGATGACGTTTAGATAGAGTATCGAATGGCAACAAACGGCTATCGTATACTATTCGACGCAATCATGCTGGCCTACTGAGCTGCTGGAGTTTGGATAAGGTTCCCAGATAGCGCAATATGTTGTAAGTGATCGAAACTCGTGCTCGATCGGGTGGTAAACTTGTCTCTATTATTTGGGATGAATGTAAGGTTAATGAAATGTGAGGCGACGTCTGGCTATTCAAGAAATATAAAAAAAAAATACCTTAGTAGATATATTAAAATATTATTCTACGTTACTGTAAATTGGAATTCCGTAGTGGGATACCAAAAAATACTTTGAAATTCAAGATGTTGGATGATGTTTCTACTGTTTATGGACGGTCGTATCGCTTACCATCAGGCGAACGACAAGCTCGTCTCGTCATTCAAAGCAAAAATAATGAAAATAAATTGCGGCCAATAGCATAAATTTCAACCAAAAAACTATTTTTTTTTGTTGGTCAATTAATTTTTCCTCCGTCACTTGTTCCACACACTAAAAGAAGTATAATTCAAGTTTATAGGTTCTCAACTGATGAGCCATCGCTTAATTGCTAGTAGGGCCCAACGTTGCCACTACGTCTAACTGAAATATGGCATTGCGTCTTCGAGGCAAAAACTTTTATTATTATTTTGTTTAAGAAGTATTAGCAAGTCGCAAGCCTATGGTAAGCGTTATTAAGAATTAAATTTGGTAATTCAGTAATTTTATTTAGAATTGTACTGCGAGGAGCACTTGGGATGTAGAAGTCAAATATTTGCAATCATGCACAGTAATTTTATACTTATAATTTAATTAAGACCGTCTTCTTTATTGAATTGAAACTAGGCTGGCACACTTCGTATATTACAGAAAGAAATAATGTTACTATTAAAAGCTGGAAGAAACAAGACATCAAACCAAGCCTAGAAATTGTTAGAAACTCCATGCTTAATGCGATCAAATTAGAACTGAAGATAGTTAACAAATGCTGAATATCTAAAGCAGCAGCTTGGCGGACTGGTTCAATCAAAGAATTACCAAGCCAAAGGCTGGTCGCGTCTACTTAAATGATGTCGGAAGGGGAACAGTATAGCTATTAAAGGACGTAGAATTCTGCTTTCGCCTTAATATTAATCCCTTGAATCCATCGCACGATTAATATTTTAATAACGAACACAACGATCATTGTAAAACGAAACGGAAATTCGACTCGAGATAGAAAGTCGAAATAGATTTCCATGGCTCGGAATAATTTATTGGTTCCAAATATAAGTTTTCGGGGTTGGGGATATAAGTTTTAAAATATAACTCGTTTGCTATTTGTTCGGTTTGATAGCTAACAGCTCTTTACTTTAATTCCGCCCCCTATTTTGCTTTTTAGACCATTCTATTTGGAAGTTGGCTTTAAAAACGTACAGCAGTGAATATTTCACAAAGGGAATGGGAAAGTCAATGGCCACGGGTTAGTAGAACTGGAGGTAAAACATTATCGCTTCGCTGATGTCATTTGTAATTGCTACTAAATCGTATATCCATTTTGATACTTCATCGTTTAATTGTTAGTGAAGAGTACTTTAGTGTTTAGTTCGTATATGTATTAATGTTTTTGTAAGTTTTTACGTTTAAAAGACTCGCTTCATATTTTCCCGGGATAAAATGGAACATATATTTTAAGTTAGATTTCTAGGAATACATCGGTGAAAACTGTATTAAATAATACGCAGAATTTTATGCGTGATGCGTGTATAAACAAACAGACAAAAAAAAATCTGTTTGGCTTTTATTATTCTTATAAAGCGTTTACAAATGTACAGTCTTTAAAAATTATAAAAACTGTTGTTTTGGCTTCTATCACTCTTACGAAGACCCCTTTCTTAGTTCTTCAATATCTATAATGTAGACATCAGTACCACCGCAATATCTATTTCTGCCGCCAAGCATTAGTGTGTAGTCATTGTTGTGTTCCGGTTTGAAGAACAAATTGTAGCCAGTGTAATTACTGGACATAAGAAGACTTAACATTTCATGTCTCAGGATGGCGAGTGTAGTGGAATACCAAACAATACTTTGTAATTTAAAGTTTTGGATAGTGTTTCTACTGTTTATGGGCGGTCGTATTGCTTATCATCATACTATATTACTAATATTATAAATATGAAGGTTTAGAAGATGCTTGATGTTTCTTAAGCAAACACAGAGACCATTGAATGGGTTTGGATGAAAAATTTCTTATAAATAAAGCATGCCCTGAGTAACATTAAACATTAAATTTCAATGCAAATGAATATGTTTGGCGAGAGATAAGGTACGGCTCGCCATGTCCTCCCAAAGGAGTTCATCGATTCGATAAATGGAGTTACATATTGATGAATTGACTGTTGGTGTGTTAAGGGACAATAGACGCTATTCCAAAGCATTTATTGTTAATGGTATAGGATTTCGCAACATTGTTTATAACGGAAATATTCAAGTAACCAACTGGTGGTATGTCTCTCATAAGTGAGAGTCCGTCTGGTATCACCGCAATGTCTATTTCTACAGCCAAGCAGCAGTGTGTAGACACTGTTGTGTTCCGGTTTAAATGACATTGTAGCCAGTGTAATTACTGGAGATAATGAGACTTATCATCTCATGTCTCCGGATGGCGAGCGCAGTGGAATACCGAACAATACTTTGTAATTAACGGTATTGGATGATGGTTCTACTGTTTATGGGCGATCGTATCGCTTACCATCAGGCGAACGGCAAGGTCGTCTCGACATTCAAAGCAATTAAAAAAAAGAAAAAAGGGTGAAATGGTGAGGAAAAACATTCATATTATGTACTTCTAAAATGACTGGCACATATGTTATATAAATTTATTCATGTTTCCTCTACAAAATGCTTCTGGAACTGATGAATGCCAAAAAAAAAATAAGATCATGTCTAAGGCTGAGGCAAAACTAATGAACGGACAGTAGTGCAACCTTACCCGTCCCATATAGAATGCTGGCGTTTTGTCATTTGAGCCCAATTACCAATCAGAAGCCGACATTTCAAAAATACGCACTAACAAAGCAGTTTTAAAGAAAGATATAATGTACCAAACAATGTAACTTCAAAGACACAGGCTTTCTAAATTCATCCGGCCTGTTCCCTTGCCGTGTCTTTAGAATTTCGGGATTCTTTTGCAAAAAACATTACTTTTGATGTTTATGAATTTCTTGCTTAAATAA
>NW_023593761.1:0-20083 GCF_014839805.1 Manduca sexta
CGAGAGCCCTCATAGGCCTCAATGTGAATTGGCAACCATGAGGTATACACGCTTAACTGTATGCCTAGAGCCGCGGAAAATGTCCTCGTGCATGAGCGTGCATTCTGTGTGGAGACCGAATGCATAAGAATTGACTCGGGAGTAGGTTACATTAACTCTGGTGATATAAATATAAGCATACAATATGCTGATAGCTAAGTCGGCAAATGTCATCAACTGTGTACGTGGGAATGGAGTTTCAAGTTTCAATCAACTGTACGGTACCATTATAGCATATCAAGTTCATACTTATAATTATACAACAGTGATAAACAAAATATCTTCTTACACTTGCAAAAACCCCACTACAAGCCTTCACAGAGTCGCGTTAGTACCACATATTTCTTCAACCTTATTCCAGCAGTGCACTGCCTTAGTTCTTACAACTTCAAACCTCCTAACCTCATGAAGAAGACTGACTCTCTTGGGGGGATCTGATCTTGTCCCTCGTTGAATTGATTTATTATTTTAGGGTTGGAGACTAGAACTGTAAAAAACATAAAGAACAATAAAACTGGCTGTCTACAAGTTATATTCATTAATAGACAAGTGGCTAGATATTTTTCCAAGCCCAGTAAGTTCGTCTCATCAAGGTTATAAATTATAAGTTTACTTTGGAGCTTTCATTGCTTAGATCCCAGCCGTCGCGGGGGCGTCTGGACAATTATGTTGGAGTCACTATGCCTACTACGACCCCTATTATTATTATTTACATCTGCCTACATTGATAGGTGAAGTCCAGCCAACATTTATCTAACGAATTGTCAATCCCCAGTTTTTGGTCACGCCAACGTAGACCTCCCTCAAGTCTTTCGTGGACCCCTAAAGGTCTACTTCGACCTCTTTGGGAATCAATTGCTTAGGTAAACAAATTATTAAACATAACTGTTCGAAGATGTTTGTCTTAATTATTTATTATAATAATAATATCAGCCCACTGCTGAGAACGGGCCTCCTCTACTACTGAGAGGGATTAGGCCTTAGTCCGCCACGCTGGCCTAGTGCAGATTGGTAGACTTCACACACCCTCGAAAATTCCTATAGAGAATTTCTCAGGTATGCAGATTTCCTCACGATGTTTTCCTTCACCGTTAATTATTTATTGCGCAAGTTATTTTCCCTAAACCTTAATTAATTTTGGTAATGTTTATAACCGTGTTTACAGTTGTTACTAGTTGTACATTGCACACATTTTTCCTCATGTCTATGAGTAAATAATTTTCCTTGATTTTAGCAAATCGGTCCTTTGTTTCAAATCGTGATCTTCATAAATATTAAATTATAGGTATGTAATATATTATGTTGGACATATTATCACTTAAAAATCTTTTTGCTGACAAGGAACGTAGAACGCTTTAGTAGTATAAGGACTTTCCTCGATAGAGTTTTGTAGGATACTCATAATTTATATTGCTTGACTAAAATGTAATTATTTTTCTTTGTTGATTGACAATTTATTTCTTAAAAATGAAAAATTCATAAATAATTAGGGGAAATAAAAAAATGTGTTCCTTTTAACATATTTACACAATAATTTAATCTTTCGTAATTCCAATTACCTCTTCGCTGAACGCAATGCCAATTTAGTTTCTTTCCATTTTATAATTAGACGTTAAAATTACTTTATCTACCAACATATCAAGAACAATATTATTTTTTGGTTTTATTAATTTGTAACATTTGCTTCAAGTTCACGCTGTTGCATAAACCCTCAATTATCACTGACACAACAGAACGTCCGAGCGGCCGTCACATGTTATCTGAGTTGTGCCACAGTACTGAGCGCTCATCATTATATTTACATCAATAAAATAATAGCCGCGAATCCTTCAGTGCATCGCCGGACGTCGACCACGCACTACGTGCGCACGCTCATAAAATTCAAATATTGAATCGCGGTTTAAAAATTTAAAATTCGAACTCGGAATCGCAGTTCCTAATTTGAAATTTTGTGCCAGTGTTGTATATTTTTAAACAATGGCGGACGGTGATGTGCCTTTAGTTACCAGTTTTGGCGGTAGTGAAATTGAATTCGGCGCGAATGGAACGAAAGTCAGCAGAACTAATTCGAGGTTAGTTTTTTTTTTTACTTGAGCGTTCGAAAACGAAACCGCCGGTGTTCGCCATGACATTTTACGATGGAATGTAAATATTATAAATCCTACTCGATTCGATAAGTCGTAAGGTAAAACGTACCTTATTCATGCATCGTAGAGTTAACAATTCCGTGTTGCGCGTGTTATTGCTTAGTCAATGGAACAAGGGCTACATCCATAATTATTTTATTACAGCTCATGTACCCGTAAATAAATCAAGGGAAAAAAATAATCGATTATTAAAATTGAGTTATTCCCGCTATTTGCTAGTGAATTATTGATTATGTGAAGATTCATTAACGGAAAATACTTTACGAATAAACAATGTATGTACACATTGAAAAAACTAGGGCTATAATCTCTTTGAAATGCCTTTCGTACGATACGAAGTAGTTTCAAACAAAATCATTGTTGTTATACACAGCGACATAAGGACGCCCACTTTCACGTCGTAGTTTAGTAATTGGACGAGAAACTAGATGTTGTGGATACGCTTACAACGCGGGGACAAACGTTTTTATTTTTTTCTAGAACTTTGTTTTATGCAACGATTTCAAATATTAATAATGCCAGCTATATACCGTCCTACTACTGGGAAGTGGCCTATACTAAGGGTTTGACTTTTTCCACTAAACTGACCATCGAAATCAATATTCAAACTTAAAAATATTCAAATAGTTTCATTCTAATTGTATAGCATTAAGATCTATACGTACATAAAGAATCTTTGTTCGTAGTTTTTTCTCACATGACTACCCACAATGGTTATTAAATGCAATACTGATGAGCATTGACTTCCTTGTGGTTGAAGGTTGTAGGAAAACGAGTTATTATCAGCGACATTTGATGCAATTACTGCGTTCAGAATCTGAATTATTAATAATAATTCAGATTAAGTAAATAATAGAACTTTAATTAATGGGTCTGCCCTGTCGATAAGCCAGCATGGACGTACTCTCGGTCGTAGAGGACTGCCCAGTGGGGCAGATATATTACAGGGTTAGTAGTATAATACGGTGACTTGACGTACTTAACGGTGAAGGAAAACATCGTGAGGAAACCTGCACATCCGAGAAGTTCTCTATAGGAATTTCAAAGGTGTGTGAAGTCTACCAATCCGCACTAGGCCAGCGTGGTGGACTAAGGCCTAATCCCTCTCAGTAGTAGAGGCCCGTGCTCAGCAGTGGGCAAGTATAGTATAATACAGGGCTGATATTATTATTATAATACAATAGTTACTTATATTGTGTAAAAAGAATTATTATATCTAACTTATCGAATATTTTTGGCGTTTTTACAAGTTAGTAGGTAGTTAAAAATGTGTCGAAAAAAGTTCGTTAAATATATATCGATTGAAATATTAGCTCATGAAAACGCTGGATGCAGGCCGCCTTCGAGAAGTCCGTCTGGAAATCTTGGGGGGGGGGAGGTGTCTATGTTCAGTGGACTTTATTAGGCTTCTTTAATTATAGAGTATAGAGACATTATAGAGATGTGTCGATTTTAGGTGGTCGTAGGTAATTTCGTTCATAATCTAAATTCTGCAATATTTGATCAGCGCCAAGAGCGTTGATTATCTGACCTCTACTGTGACAGTATCTCGCCAGGAGTTTCGATTATCAAAATAACTATATTCTTTTATTTAATGTTTGTTTACATATTCAGAAACTTTTAGAAACGAAATAGATATTAATATCTTGTTATTCCTTTTACATCCGTATCCGACATTTTTGATTAATAGTATTACTTTTATTAACTGCCATTTTAAGGTCAATTCAGTATATACATAGCATTATTATGCTATATTGCTGTGCAATATTATTTATAAGGCTGTAATATAATTTTTGTATGGTTAATAATAAAATAATAAGAGCGCATTGCGTTTTTTCCTTTGACCTACATTTTGTTTTTAAATGAGTATCATGCTACGTTCCATATTCAAAATTTATTTTTTATTTTCTTTTTTATAAAAAAACGTGTTTACCAAAGAGTTGTTGGATGTATTATTTTTAATGAACTAAACAAAATTGATTACACAAATAATTTTATTATTATTAACGGCTATAATAAATTTTGTTTAGTAACAAATAAACTTTATTCAACAATAATTGTGGTTAATGAATAAAATATGTTCTTGTGGAATTCAATATAAATATTTTAATTTCCTTTGTGTATAAAAACTTGGTAGATTATTTTTTTTTTGGGTTCATTGTCTTGACAGACTGGACAATTTGTCCGTTTCCAAAAAAATATATTGCAAAAAAGCGTCAGTACCTGGCAGTTTTGAATCTGACTTTTTTAATAATTACTAATTAGTATTCTTTGTTTCCATAACTTCATTGTCATTACTACTGCAAATATTTATGACGTGCACATTATTGGCAAGTTGGTAACAATCGTGTCACGGATGACGGCCTGCTGTGGTCACAGACGGCCATTCCAGTCAATATTTACATCATTCTTGCCTACCCTCATTTTGTCATTCACCGATAATTTGAGTAAAATACTGTTTTATTCTTTAATATAATAAAAATATTTTTTACATTGGGTATGCAGAGGCGCAATCACGTTACCCACTTTTCGTCCCATGATGTGATAGGGGGCGAGCCTATCGCCATATCGGGCACAAATTCTAGACTTCGAGCTGATACTGAGCCGAAAACCCAAATATCACTTTACCCGACCTGGGATTCGAACCCAGGACCTTAGAGCGCTACCGTTCCGATATGCCAGTGGATATTCCATTGTTTTTGTCAACATTAAATTATCAACTCGTGTGTTTACATCTTTAGCAGAATATTTAATATAATCATGGATTTACCATAATAAAGACGTAGTGAGTAAAATGCTCATTACATTAGCATTTTAAGGTCGCGGTCACATGCGTGACGCAACATGTTGTGAAAGATGAAACTGTCTTGTCTCGAATGTGGAGACCATAAATAATTTCTTCAGATGTAGCTTAAGTTAGGGCTCAAGGTTGATAGCGAAATACGAAGGATAACGTCAAATATTTTCACGTTAAATGAAATGTAAGGGCTGTATTGGATGAAGATAGGTAAGGTAAATGATTACGTGTCAGCTCGGCTCGGTCGGATGTCCTTCCCTGATTTTTGGGACAAAATGTCCGACGTAGTTCATTATCGCATTCAATTTTTGTATTTTAGTTGGCAACCCTGCCTGGGACCTATATGAGGTCATCCTGTCAATCCTTATGAACAAACACGCGTGTATAACTATAATTCCTCGTAGTCACGGAAACCTGATGGTTCTTTGTGTTCCACCGAAACGCGAAGGCCACGAGATTATAATTGATGCATTAATTAACACTAGTTTTGGGCCGCGACCTCGTCTGTTATGCAACGAGATGCCAGGATGTACTGAAGTTATTTTGCAACTGGGTTTTAATAAATAAATATTTACATTTAGATGTCTTACGATACGGTTAGACTAAATGATGGGTGAACGAATAAATACATAAATAAACATAAGAATATCGCCCTCATCCGTAGAAATGACACTGATTTATCTATTTTTGACGTCAAAAAGAGTTTATTTATTTATTTAAGGACCTCCGACAAAGGATACACGGCATATAATAAATAAAATGTCGTAGTATTTATACAATTAACAATGTGACCTGCCTCTTCAATTATAGGAGACCACAGCATGCAAATTTATAAAACGGGTTCATAAAACAACTATGGTATACCGTTTTGGATCACATTTTACTCTAAGTATGGAATTTAAGAACAATATGAAACTTCTCATATCCTAGGCCGAAGAGCGAGGTTCAATTAGTGGCGTTCTTGCCGTCCCAAGAAACCGAGCGAAAGTAAAATCTATGTTTTTTTATCGTAGCTGGACAAAGGGACTTAACTGCCTGATGTCAATGATGTGAAGCGCAAAGATCATTTGAACAAAGCAAAAATAATAATCATGCGCCGTTCCCTTTGCCTCTAGTACGTGCAACAAGTTTAAGAAAATATTGGTTTTATTTTACGCATTTTGCAGCACCTCCCTCCTTAGGTGGCGCAGGTGCCGTCCGCCCTAACTATGCTACTTCATTAGATTCTATGCGCATTACGTTATTCTTTGCTCTCGATTATTTTAGTCTCAAGTTTTTCATGTTTATATATAAGCAACCAATTGGATCTTACGATTAGATTGCTAAATTAGTCGACCCATCAAATTAGTTTTATAATAAACTAGCTATTGCTTGTGGCTTCGCCCGCGTGCAGGAGTTTCCAGGATAACAGTCCCGCTATAAATTTTCCCGGTATATAAAGTAGCCTATATATAACCTTCCCAGAGTCTTAAACTCTCTTCACACTAAATTTCATAAAAATCTGTTCAGTTGATTTCGAGAAAATCGATAACATACAGAAAGACAAGGGGACTGTTTTATAATATGTATACATAATCAGTTTAAAATGTCAATAAAAGAACAGTTTTGAAGTAGCTCTTCTCAACTCTTGATCACTTACAGCAATATCTATTACAGACAGGACACTAAAAGCGGCTGAACATGAACTTATTTTTATTACGCGGTGTATCCGCACAAAAACTTAATAAATATTAATAATCTAGACAAACTGTGTCTAGCCGGAAGGTCAGAAAGCGAAAGGACCAGATCCTAGATGACGTCACCTCGTCAATTGTCTAAACGCCACGCAAATATTGTATGTACACGAACTAATACGCGACACAAACTTGATATTTTGTTTGGCTACAGCATCAATATATATGTACTAGCTTTTGGTCGCGGTTACGCCTACGTGAAGGAGTTTTCTAAGATATTTATTTCGACTTACTTGATATGTATCGTTATATTATGATCAAATTACACAACATCATTATAAATTGTAGCCTATATGTTATTCTAATGCATAACCAATTTTACTGTAAAGTTTCATCCAAATCCGTTCAGTACTTTTTTCGTGCAAGAGGAATAAACATGTATACATACATCAATACATCCATCCTAACAAACTTTCGCATTTATAATATTATTAGGACTACATATTAGATATGGCGTTCCGAACACTCACTGTATTCAACTGAAGTTGCAATCCGGTATTGGTTGTTATTTTACTTATAGTCTATTTAAAGCGCTTTAGCACTGGAAATTTAAAAAGTTTGGTTAGATGACAGTTGATGTTTTAGCGCTGAAGCGAACTTTAGTTTCTAACTCCAGATTTTGATCAAATAGTTTATAACGTTCGTGTCTATAGAATATACGTCAATGGGCTAGAGATTTTTTTTACATCACTTTATTCGGCGTAGGTAAATATTAAAGGAAATCTTTCTGCTGACCATTTATTTAAACTTATCTTTGGCAAGTTAAAACATTTATGAATAATCCGCTAATATCTTGCCCCTAGTAGGCGTATTATAGCCATCTATAATTTCTCATGAATTATTTCGCCCATTACTCAAAATCAATTAGGGTTGATGCATCCTCAGATTTTTTAACCAGAAAAGAAGCTATCTATTAACGAGATGTCAGAAAAGACCCTGAAAGTGTTGATTGAAAATATAATTATAAAATAAATTAAAATCAAGCTGTAAGCTCAGAGTCAAGGATATGCGTGACCTCGAAATTGTATCCAGGAGCTCTCAGTTCACGGTCAATGCACACTGCCGGTGCGAGGCGATGATATACCTTTCCATATTTATTACACTTTTATACTATACAGGTAGCGCTGTGGTCAATTTTGTCCGCAACATCGGGACAATTTGACCCAGTAGGTACTTATGTGCGACTGAATAACCAATTCAAGTATTTATCAAGAGCTAATACTATTTGAATTTTTCTTCTCAGTGTCAGCCCGGAGTCTAGAATTTAAGCCCGATACGGCGATGGGCTCGGCCTCTATCACATCATGGCACGGAACATATTTAGCGAAAAGTGGGTGTCCTAGTTGCGCCTCTGCATATCCCTTCGGGGATAAATGCGTGATGATGCGTGTGTGTGCTAGTATTGTCTCCAGTTTAGACAGCATATTCGACTTTAAAATTAGTTGGTTATATCCTAATGTTCATAATCGAATGACGACTATTATTTTGGATTGACTTTTCACGTATCTTAAAATGTAAACTAGTCCGTACATATATTTATTTATTCGAAGATATGATCGCATTCAGTTGACAAAGATGTTAATTTTATTCTCCTTATTAAATTCACTCGTCTTTGATTCGGTTATATTCGGCCCCGAATATAACGATGGGTCGCCAATTCAAATAACAAGTTTGAAGTCATTATCTGAATGTACCGTTGGACATCGGTAATTTTATAACAGTTCAGAGTTCGGGCGGTTTCGGGGTTATTGTATCGACCTTGGAAGAACGGTAAATCAGTCTTTGAATGTTTCAAGTTTTGGCCTCAGTATTAGTTCGAAGGTGGACAGATGAGCTAATAAAATTGCAGGAGATCGCTGGATGCAGGCCGCTTCCAATAGTTCATCTGGAAATCTTTGGGAGCGGCCTATGTTCAGTAGTGGACATCCTGCAGCTGATGATGATTATGATGATTAGTTCGGAATCTGAAATTCTCGTGAGACTCGCTCCCTTATTAAAGACCCCCATTAATACTAAGGAGATATTACAGCTGGTGAAATGAGGGTTACACCTCTGTTTGTAAGTAGTCTTTCCTTTACGACTAGCAATTCGCTCGTCTAATCCATCGTTGCGCTCATCAGCAAAATGAATATCTCAGTACCCGAATGTGGAGGTAGAAGTACCTTTATAGTTCTTAATTCTCTCGCATACGATATACCAGTATTGTTTGGTGCCTTGAGTAACTGCCTTGGACTATACTGTGTACGCCCATGCACACCTGGACTTCTGTAAGAGACCTTGGTCTTTCTGACTGTAAGAAGCCAATCCAACAAAAACACTAGATTGCGTTGCCGCCCCTTGACAACTTCAGTTTCAACGTAGATCATTTCATTATCTGATTGCATATTGTGTTCGTTCTTTGTTATAAATGTGGGCGTTTCATTGCGCCAGACGTAAGGGGATTGTGTGTCTGTTTTGATAGATAAGGGTGCAGTCACACAGAATGATACACGTGCAATAGTTAAGATATAAATCTTTTGTGTGCATACATAGAGATACATGATTATTTTAAGGGGTTCTACTCTCCAAAAAAAGGTGGCGAAGAGTCCAATTCCTGCCGGCTTCCGTTTCGTAATTAATGTGAAAAAAAAAATTTTTTTTATTTCTTTGAATGACGACACAAGATTGCCATTCGCCTGTTATTATCATTAGATCGTTTTGCAGACCGCATTTTAAGCATATAATTAGTTACCTATAAGTCGTATCGAGATCCCTTTCGGAATATTTCATCCTTCACCACTGGGTAATAATTAGTTTATAGAAAAGTACTAATTTAATGAATACTGTGTTAGAGGAAGACAAAATCTACGCGCTCATAGAGATAGTAATGATGGCGCTAGCACTTAATGATGATTGAAATAAGAATTACGAACATGTTCTAATACATTTTAACACCGATTTTATAGGTTTGTTACGTATTTAGAAATCGAACACCTACCCATACCTACCATAATTTAGTGGGTCCTTTTCACGCTCTAAATCACGAGACGAGCAAATTGCTCGCCTGACGAAAATCTTCACGGTAGTCGTATCACAATCCGAATTGGACCGCGCTCGTTACTCAAGACATAAGACGTTAAAGGTCATATTTATAAATCAATCTTACCTTTGAGTAGGATCTTAAGTAGACAGTTAATATATTAACCTATTTATTGCAAAACTTAAATTGTATTTATAAATCAATCTCATAATTAAGTACGATCTCAAGTAGACATTTAAAGAATTGAACTGTTTAATAAGCAAAACTTAAGTTTTCATTTGAGAGCTTGTACTCAGCTTAGTCGCATTATTTATTAAACAAAACTCCCCTGTCAAAATTAGTATACTGTGGCTTTTAAGATGTCATTTGAGGTATTGATGTGTTTATTGAATAGTGACGATCTTAAGATGTTGGCTTTAATTTGACAACGTCTCAGCTGATATCGTACTTGAGAGCATAATTAAGTTGCATTTAATAATACGATACTAAGTCAATAGAGGGCTTCTGAAGATATTGTCGAGGCTCTTTGGTATCAACCCATGGACAGAAACAACAATCGGGACAATAATTGAACAGTCCACATCCCACAAAATGAAATTTTCTAAAAGGGACCCCGATACAATATAATATACGTATGCATAAATGCGGACTGCAAAACGTTTAAATAATAATTAGATTCTACGTAAACTCTATATAAAGAGAAGGCGGTAGGCATCGCGTTATATAGACTTCGCTATGTGACTGTGAAGTCTTTATTGATTAAAATAAAAAAATATATATAATAAATAATATAGTTGTAACTGTAATTCCGCGCGTTATATTCAGATGTCTATGAAGATATAACAATGATATTGTTTTGGGTGTCGCCTCATCAGCACTTGTTTGTAATCATGCTCTGAGTTATTATCTCTTCATTTGTTTTGTGACAAACGGCTTCGGAGCTAAAGGTCGACGGATGATTAATCTACGCGTTATTGGTTTCAATGTCTTGTAGCAGGGCGCTTGAACTGTAGGCCCTTCAGTTCGATTCTTAGAATTTATGATGGTTTTTTAATTTAAAAGTATACGATGCTGAGGGCTGTGAATTTTAGTTTACGCTCTTCATATCTTTATGGATAACAAATAAGTTCCATAAACGGTTTCCAACAAGCCGGCATAATTGTGTCAACTGGTAATGGGTAAAGATCTCGCCAATCAACACTTCAGACTCCACTCCACTTTCCATCAGGTAAAAGATCTTTGCTGTGCCCTAAAAAAAACAACAAATTTTTCCTTCATACTGATGACGCTGTGTATTAAAACGTATTGCGACTAACTAGTTATTGTTGCTATTATTTACATACATTATTACGTAATGGGGCTCCAATTAACGACGAGACGGCTGCCAGTAAACATTGAATATCTTGGTGACGTAGTTGTATATTTTGCGTGGTCCTGGTCGGATGATATTGGGTTTTTGTGCTCAGTATCAGCCCGGAGTTTGGAACTTGTGTCCAATATGGTGATAGGATTGCCCGTTATTGCATGGGAAGAACACATGACGAAAAGGGGTGACTTGGTTGCACTTCTACTTCTTCTTTTCGAGAATATGGGCGGGATATGTGTTTTGATTTTATTTTTATGAACATTATAGGTTATTTATAAAATAAAGCGGTCACCTGATAAGTGTACTTCCATAAATATGCGCAATATCAGAAATATGGGACTAGGTATTGCTCGCGGCTGTTAATCCGGTAAAAGGTTTTCCGTCATAAAACTCTCGCTTTACATTTTCTCGGGAGTAATGTAGTTTTCTATTAGTGAAAGAAGAGCATGAGCTGAGATTAGCACACTCAAACAAACAAACTCTTCACCTTTAGTATAATAGTAAAAATCCATTCCCGACCTTGAAGGAGTTATTTTGTATTAAGGAAGGTATTTGGAAATCCTTACAGAAAAAAAATTGAGTAGGCATGAGTAGAGACCCATGCCTAATCACTATTTTTAACCAACTTAAAAAATGAGGTTATCAATTCGATATGATATTGCATAATATTCGCACAATAACTTCTGGTTGCCGGTCGAACTTACAAATAGTCGAACCGAACAAATAATAAAGACTGTAAAGTAAATAACTGCGGTTTTATCTTCCGATATTTACGTACTTATTAAAAACGTTATCAAATTAATTGGCGGAGTGATTAAACGTTACTAAAAATAGCGAATTATTCGTAAACAAGCTAATAGGTCTTTAATATGCGAGAAGTCCGTTGTGCAGTGGCGAAGGGTGTTATTTTCCAACAGGGAACCCTACACATATATAATATCAGCCTTGTATACTGTCCCATTTTTGGGCACGGGCCCCCTCTACTACTGAGGGGGATAAGGCCTTAGTCCACCACGCCGTAGTGCGAATTGGTAGACTTCACACACCCTCGAAAATTCCTATAGAGAATTTCTCAGGTATGCAGGTTTCGTCACGATGTTTTCCTTCCGCCTGGGTAGGTACCACCGCAATGTCTATTTCTACCGCCGCAGTGTGTAGTCACTGTTGTGTTCCGGTTTGAAAGACATTGTAGCTAGTGTAGCTACTGGATATAATAAGACTTAACATCTCATGCCTTACGATGGCGAGCGCAGTGGAATACCAAAAAAAAAATTGTGATTCAAGGTGTTGGATGGTGTTTCTACTGTTTATGGGCGTGTCGTTTACCATCGGGCGAACGGTAAGCTCGTCTCGTCATTCAAGTAATAAAAAAACTTAGTACAAACAAAAAGTAATCATAATTAACATTATCGTGAAAGAAGTGTAAAAATAGCCGGCACAAAGAACTGCGACCTTTGAGTTATCTGGTGAATGTATCCTTGTCTACTGACACATTTATGCAAAACCTGCAATAATGCAGTTTGAACTTTAACGTAGTCTAAATACGGCTTTAAGTACGTTTTGAAATCATAATTTTATAAGTTACAACTTCCGGAGAAGGAGGAACTTAATTGAGACTGGCCAATTGAAACAATTGAATTTGTTGAATCGCCTTATTGTTCTACTGGCATTATTTTTGATTGTATTGCCAAGTTTGGCTTATTAAAAAAATATATATTGATACGATAAAAGACATCTGAATTGCCCGAGGCTTGTATCTGCCCAACCCCTTGAAATAAAGTCGTGAGCTTATATACATAATTACTAACGGCATAACAAAAACTGACATGATATCAACTCACATCATACGTCATTTTTTACTTTAGAAAATTTGCATTTTTGACACAACCGTCAATTTTAGATTACATTTGCATAATATATTATATGTACTACTTACTAGATCTGGCGTTCCGTACACTCATTGTGTTCGACTCAACTGTACTGCAATCCGTACGCCTGACTTTATATGACTTCAACATTGACAGCATGTGGTTATACGGAGTGACGCTCGGAATATAGGAACTCGAGTCTAAGTGTAAACCTGTATTTGAATGAAAAATATTAGTCAAATAAATAAAATTATTTGTTGTTCAAGTGAATAAATAGGTTATAACAGTGACCTTTTGGTTGCCATTTTAGTTCAGATTTTGAACAAATAGTTTATATGGACGATCGTGTCTATAGAATATACGTCAATGTTTGCATCAATTATTTTTTTAATCGCCTAATACGATTGTAGTTTAGTTGCTGGCTACGTATTACTATTGCATTCTTATTCCCAAGTCATTTTTTGCAAACGCACTTCTTATATTCATAAGCATTAATGTCAGCCTTGTCAATAACAACAAGAATATTAAAAGATATATTAGACATTATAATTCATTGATAGTAATTTCACATCTTTAAAAATGGCACAAGAACTTATTTAGGTAATTAGGCCATTTTTTGCTAGCAATAGTAAAATGAAAAGTGTTTTTGTTTATGAAGAAATGACATCTGTCATTTTAATTGGCGTATGTGATATGTTTCTTTTGGAACTAGTCGAGTGAGGGTAGGTCAGGAATTCAGTGCGTTTTTCTTTATGGTTTTACGCTTAAATTTTTTTATTGAATATTCACATACAAAAAAAACTACTATTGCATTTAGCAAACGTCGTATTGACATTAGATATGTGGTCTCATTCGTGTCAAAAATTCAAAATTGCCCCACCTAATATTTAAAATAATAATAAGTTAATTAACCAACTATAATGGTATTGCCCTGGAAGTGAATAATATCCATCATGGTCCATCATGGTTTCATGATGGACCTCACAGGAATTTACTGGTGAGGTATTCCTTTGGGTATTCCTAAGGTAACTATTTATAATATATCCGATTCCAACAGGCCGGCATAATTGTGTCGACTGTCGAGGGTAATCATCTCTCGTCAATCGACATTCTATTCCACCCCACTTCACTTACCATCAGATGCAGCGGCATCCTATGTCATACCCGTACATAATAATAACAAGTCAAATTTTATTTATCGTTGCAAGTTACACTAACAATATTAAAAACATGATCATTCTAAGTATAATTAACTAACCTTAATAAACAACTATTGTTTAATTAACTTAGCGGAGATAATTATTTACATTGCACGAATATTTCGTCATATTTATGTTTGTTATGTAACAAAAGCCAGTATCTTAGGTATAAGCACATTTATAAATACGAGATTTTTATTTACAGAGTTAATGCTCTTCTCTGGGTTATTTCAAGTCGTGTCGGAAAGGCCCAGTGTTGCTGTAGGTTTCGAACCTAGGAACTACTGTCCCAGACTATAACGCTACATATATACTGCCACTAAACTAAGAACGACGGCAATAGTCTAGTTGGGTGTGGAACGGACTGCCGAGACGAATGTCCGCAGGTTCAAACCCAAGGGCACACACCTCTAACTTTACTATAAGTATGTGTGTATTCTTTGTGAATTATCGTTTGCTTTACCGGTGAAGGAAAACATTGTGACGAAACCTGCACATCTGAGAAGTTCTCTATAGGAATTTCAAGGGAGAGTGAAGTCTACTAATCCGCACTAGGTCAGCGTGGTGGACTAAGGCCTAATCCCTCTCAGTAGTAGAGGAGGCCCTTGCCCAGCATTGGTATAGTATATAATACAGTGCTGATATATTATAAGCCAAGAACGCAAGATTCTCAACGCGCGAGATACGCCATTATAATAATATGTATTAAACAATTATTACATAAAAATATTTAGACGTTGTGTGTGGGTGTTCGAACAACTTTTAAAAGTCGAGTTTTTTCAGTTTTACATTCATAATGAAAAGAGAATGGCGAGTTTTGTCAAGGATACCGGCAGACATTGCATTAGGATCCAATAATAACTAACGGCTTACGAAATTACTTTTGTCCTATTATTTCGAGCATTTTTCACATTGTGATCTAAGTCATATAGGTAACAAGAAATAAAAAGAATATTGTGTTATTGAAATAAAACTATTTTTCGGATTTTATAGTGTTTTTTTTTTTATATTATAATTTTCTCTCGGCGTTTTAAAGACTTTGCAGCCTTGATCACGGGGCGGACTAAGGTGTTGGTCGAAAAGTTAAAGTTACAGTTTCTACCTACATTTAATAATTATATATTTTTTTATTTGGTTTTAATTATAATTTAACATGGTTTTATGTCAGAAGTTTCTTCAAAAACCTGCCGAATTCGTTTTCCTCAATAACTGAAGTTGTTTACGTTGCTGGTCGAATTGTCTATTCAAATTTGTTGAAATCAATGCAAATAATAACCAAGTATGGGAGAAACAATGTCGCTCTTAAGTCTTTTCGAAATGCTGTTTTATAAATAAAATCGTGTTAAAAGCGACAAAAACTCAATATCAAATCAAATACCATGAATGAGTCACCAGGTCACATCATTCAGTCCCGAACTAGTTCCCTAAGGAGTTACTCGAACGGATACGAGTAATAAATGGTAATACGCGGCCCACTTCCACTGCTCCACTTGGCATGTTCTAATTGCTTGCTCTCAATAATCTGATGTGGTTGAATAAGTTGTTTACACTGAGAATGGTGAGGTTTGGGTTC
This sequence comes from Manduca sexta, assembly GCF_014839805.1. Taxonomy (NCBI): domain Eukaryota; kingdom Metazoa; phylum Arthropoda; class Insecta; order Lepidoptera; family Sphingidae; genus Manduca; species Manduca sexta. The sequence goes on from NW_023593761.1 coordinate 15,742, forward strand.
AATATGAGGTAGTACAATTGATGTTCTTTGAATTAAGAAATGTTACTGCCTTGTTTATTTCTTCTTGCTGTTTGTTTTTCTTTGGGCAGTCTCTCAAGATGGCGAGCGCAGTGGAATGTCGAACAATACTTTGTAATTTAAGTTATTTAATGGTGTTTCTACCTGTTTTTTTTTTTCCGTGTTTGCATTATGGTGTGTCTGATAAGAGTAACTGTGCGAGTGTGGTGTTAGTATATGGGTGGTGGCCGGGCCAGTTTCTACTGTTTAGAGGCGGTCGTATTGCTTACCATCAGGCGAACGGCAAGCTCGTCGCGTCATTCAAATCAAAAAACCATTTATGCCGGCTTTATTTTATCAGGTAGTAAGCTGCTAAGGCCATATAGCTTTTATTCGGCTAGCAACATCAATAATGACTGCTTTCCGCTTTGTAAGATTTTATAGTCAGTATAATTCTTTTGCATAAGGTACGGATAAAATTAAGAAGGTCCTATCATGTCCCCTACAAGACTCCAAGGCATGTCAAATTAGGCATAGTTTTATTGTAATAACCGATACAATAGCGTTGTCCCAGATCGGTCGCTCCACATAGCGTATTGTGCAAGCCGTGATTCTAATTGTTACGCGCCGTGCGGTCTCTTGTGTAACCGCTTTTGAGGCCAGCGCGAGTCTAGCAACGCTATATGAAGAGATTCCAAGCGATAGCCTTGCGATAGAACGTTTACGTTCCTTTTTTAAATTTTAGTTAAATAAAATTGTAGAAGGAATTAGCAAAATTTGATTTATTTTTGTTTTTCTCAACGCCTCTCATTAAAGCAATAAAGTATATTTTCGCATAGCTAGGTGTGTTAGGTGTTCGCCGACCTTGCCTGTGTGGGTATGTTTTACTTATGTAGAGCCTAAAATTCTCTTGTAACTGCGTCTAAAACGAGAATGCTTTCATTAGTGCTTTGTGACTAGAGGTGAATACCAACTATCACCCTTATTTCGTAGACTTTAGACGTTGCAATAGTTTCGTCCAGGCTAGATCACGCGCAACGTCGTGTGATATTGTACAAAGTTGCGTAACATGTTGCGCGTCATATTAATTGTCGTCAAGTGGACACGAATTTACATATATATTATAATTAAGCTCATTATTCGTATATTTAAATTGGCTATAAATTGTTTTTTTCAGAATGTTTAGTTGAATATGATTAAGCACAAAATGAGTAAACAATTCGTATAAAAAATTGCCAGGTGTTACCATGTGTGACAACAGAGTGACAAATGTAAATATTTCCGAGCTAATTTATATTATTTAATTAATTCATTCATTCTGTAAAAAAAATGTTTGACATCGTTGTGTAACTGCGAGGATTTCGTCATTTTAATAATAACAATACCAGCATTACATTATATTATACTTACCTACTTCCTGGGCAAGTCTTCACCATATTGCTTCTATTCCTTGCGGTTCCCCGTTATTTTTTTCATCCAATACCAAGTTGCCTTCGGTCTAATATGCCAAGTGCGCCGCCTTCAAGAACACAGGAATCAGATTTTTAATTCTTTTGGTCTCCCGCTATTTTCTTCATCAAAATACTACTTGCCTTCGCTGTAATATATGTGTGGTGCCGCCTTAAAAAACAAAAGAATTAGTATTTACAATTTCATACAAGGTAAATGAAAATTTGACGAAAAGAATTAGAGACCACGTTTAATGTGCTGTGGGTTAAATATTTATGGTATATATGAAAATTTTCAGACCCTGTTTGTAGTTTAATGTGTTGTAAGTGAAATAGAAATGTAAAATTTGTTTGTAAATATGCAAAGAGGTACTGATGGGCAACCGGATTCAGAATGTAGCTAATTACAAGATATTCCGCTTACGATGTTCATTTGCATAGCATTTCTAATTCTGGACGTGATTGTCATACTGAATGTTGGTACAAACGTGTTGTATAACATTATCTTGTTTTTTGTCGATGGTGTTTTTATTTAATAAGCCTGTCATAATTAGGATTGTCGTATGATAAGCGATGTGTAGTGAGAAGAATTTTTTACCACGCTACCAGGCTAAGAGAATAAGGATTAGAGACTTTCCTGCCCTCACACCCACCACTACAACTACTGTGAGCCAGGATCAGCAGTGGCACGCATTTTAAAACACCGAAAACGAGCTCAGCGAGTCTCAGAGAACACTTATTTGTTATTTTCTTACAACGAAATTAATCAAATAGAAAGATAGGGGGGAGTTGGAAATATTATTTGTCCAGAATACGGATTAGGAAGAAAAGGGGTTGCTCAGGCTTACTCTACTTATAGAAACAGTAGTATATCAGATTTGTGTCTTGCATTTGAATGCCGTTCGCCTGATGAAGCGACCTAACACCAATAAATGTAAAACTGTCTACCCAGTAGCGTGTTATGGAGTTTTACCGCCCCCTTAAGAAGCAGCTTAAACCGGCGCGATGAGAGTAAAACAGTACCCTATTTCAACTATACTAAAAAAAATTGGGGCCCCGTTCCCGTTCCTTGCTACGCCACTGGTCCTATTTTAAAATGTGCTGGGAACAGATCAACGCAAGAGGACCCGCGAGCATACCTTAATAAATATTGAACGAGCCTTAAATATAAGACATAGCGACTTCAAACCTTAAGGTGGTAGCTCAAGGTCCATTTTCATACATTTTGTTTCGGCTTTAATCTGGGTAACTAAACAAGTATTGGCAAGTAAAGAATTTAAATTCACGTCTAGTTAGTGATTAGTTCTCGCAGTTGAAAGAAAAATGTAAAAAATAATTAATAATCATGGATATTTCGGCCTTTAAAATTTAATATGACGAAATTTTAACGACCTTGAGCTACCACCTTAATAAATGATATAAGTTAGGTACTTTTATAAATACTTGTTTGTTTCCCATTACGATAAAATTTAAAATGATGCTCAGTGGCTCACGTGTTCCTTTCTCCATAATTGTCCTTTAATCGAATCGACCGTGAGGAAGCAATTAACTGGGCCGGCGTAATTATGTTCGCGAGAAATGCTTCCGCTTCTCGTGGATCGTCTTAGCGCGATGACGTCATAAGATGACAATTAGTGTTTTTGCGTAATATACTTATTTATTGCATTATTTATTTATTTTTGACATTAGTTTACGAATCCGAAGTGGCGATAGCCTAGTTGGTTGTAGAACGGACTGCCAAGACGAATCTTCGAAGGTTCAAATCCCAAGAGCACACACCTCTGACTTTTCTAAGAAATTATGTGTCTATTCTTTGTGAATTATCGCTTGCTTTAACGGTGAAGGAAAACATCGTGAGGAAACCTGCATACCTGAGAAATTCTCTATTAGAAATTATCGAGGGTTTGTGAAGTCTACCAATCCGCACTAGGCCAGCGTGGTGGACTAAAGCCTAATCCCTCTCAGTAGTAGAGGAGGCCCGTGCCTAACATTGGGACGGTATATAATACAGGGCTGATATTACGAATGGTAATGACTTTCTGTGGTAATTGTATGGTCAGACTCTTCTGGAAGTTGCGACTCGTGGCATAATTCGAGTCGACCATGACCTGCCAGCATTCTAACTGAGCTACAAGTCTTTGTCAGGCCCACGCTTTGCACGCGGAAGTCGCTTGTAGTTAGCCAACACCGGCCCGTGGCGTGTTTTAATTTTATAATACTGTCGTGTATGCGAGCCACTCGCGACGTTTTACTAAATAAAATGTTAATACAGTACATGGCCGGTATGCCATGCAGTGGTGAAGGGTGAAATTGACCCAAAGGGAACCCGACAGAATAATATAGTTACTTATATGCATAAATGAGGTCTGCAAATCTTTCTAATGATAATTAGATTTTACATAAATTACGAAAGAGAAGCTGGCAGGAATCGGCTTATATGGTCTTCGCTACTGGTGTCATGTGTAAAAAAATGTATAAATCTGTTGAGCAAATTCTGTATTTACATAGTTCTAATATTAAAACATCTTTAGGAATGTTGTGTATCCCTGTAATGGCTTGTATATAAACTAATTGTTTGCTTATAATGTTTTCTAGACTCTATGTACGCTTTTGGTGTATCTTAAAAAATAAAACAACTTTATAAACTTAAGTATTTATATAAATAAGTTAGCAAATTAGTATTACATCAGTTTTGTAAACTAAATTGACACCTAGAAGGTTTTATTGTAGACGCGTGACAAGAGAGGAGAAAAAATGCAATTTAAACTCTGGTAATATAATTATTTATACGAAACACAAGAGCAATTTGCCAATTTACCCTAATTTTCTATGAAACACTGTCCATTTCCAGTCAAACCGGTCTTGCTGCAAACTACAAACTTGACTTTGCTGTTTTA
>NW_023593762.1:0-4879 GCF_014839805.1 Manduca sexta
TACCGAGTTGAACAACTCTATGTGAACCTTCAATTGGCTCGCAGTTCTAACAGTTGGGTGTTTAATGCGTCCACCTACCAGTTCCTCGACGCGATGACCGACATGGAGACGATGTTGTACTCAAATCAATTCTTCATGGCTAGGGACTGGATAAACAACGCTATTAGTTTTCGAAGAACCCATCCGAATCTTATTTGTACGAATTGAATTCTCGGAATCAGATTACACTGTGGGGTCCGAACGGAGAAATAAGCGACTACGCGTGCAAACAATGGGCTGAGCTATTCACTTACTATTACAAACCGAGGTGGTCCAGTTTCTTAACGCATTTCTCGACGCCAAGTTGAAGGGAGATATTTGACGAGAGATCGGTCCAGAATGTGATCAGATCAACCCTCGAGATGAAGTTTATGTCAATGACTTTAGAGCCGCCGTATCCGCCACAACAAAACGTAATGGATTTAGCTTTTGAATTTTATTATAAATGGGCTCATGTGCCAGGCCTGGCTGATCTACCACAGGGCATTGTTAAGACAAACAATAGGAAAACAACGGTTGCAGATGTTAATTTTGACAACGATGACGGGGAGAAGGAACGGTCCGTTGTTATGCTGCTGTCTACCACGCCGAATCTTTAGGGTGATGGTGGTTGTTGACTGTTTCCTGACAATAATATTCTAAGGTGGATCAAATGCATCCAACTACTTATAATAAGTTGATAATTATAAAATCTTGTATTCTTTTTTTTATGAAATTTTAGAATGTCAATTATACGTATAATAAACAAAAAAATATGAATGTTTTATTTGATGTCCTTTGGTACAATATAAAAGATACAATGTAATCTTAAGATAGAAGGTTTAAATTGTATGTTACTTGCTTTTGATATACTTAGAGTATGATTATAAATCTATTATTTTTGTATTTATATTATTTTTTTATGATTACAGCTGGGACTTGAAATTAATTCCTTATGTTGATAGTTGACTAAAGTGATATGCTCATAAGTCTTAGTACTTGTTTATTAGCAGTCTCTTACATATCCAAAATTTATACTTACAGCAAAATAGAAATAAAATTTTCTTAACACTCATCACGCTTTTATCGCCCTAGAGGTGTAATACGAACACCCACTTTTGTCATGTCTGTTCCGACCCATAATGTGATAGGTACGAGCCTATCGCCATATCAGGCATAAATTAAAGATTCCGGCATATCACTGGATAGAATAATCCAATATCGCTTTTCGCCGACCCGTGATTAAATCTCGGGACAACAGAGCGGTGGTCGTTCATTCGCAATATATTTGTTATTTTACCTATATACTAGTATCTTATAAAACCGATGTAAAATGTTATCTAATAATATTTAAGACTGATTACAGGTATTCGTAGTATAAAAAAAAGTGTAATATATATGTTGGCCTTCTATATACAGTCAGCTTACCTGTCATATATTTAACGGATAACTTTATGTGACGTTTAAAATCGGTCCTTAATCATTTTAAAATAATTGTTATTTAAATAAAATGTGTTCGTGTTTAATGAAATATTTTTTTTTATTATTTACAGGTGGCCATGGATACGGAGTAGATATAGAACGATTGCAGGTGGAGGCAGAAGAAGTTTATATAGAAGACACTCTTGATCGTACTTTTGATGAAGTGTTCCGCCCGCCTCCAAGTTCTAACTACTTTTTACCTTCTGTCCGACAATACAGCAAAGGTTGGCCTTGGCCAGTGTTTAAATTGTCTCTATGTGCATTTTGACAGTCCATCCTTTCACTCATTCACTCTATCATTCGTTCATTGATCGGTTAGCTATGACAGGTTTATGATAGGATTTAAAATCAGATCTTTTCAGGGTTAAAATTATGTATATTTATTATGTTGTTGAAATAGATTCTTAATAAAGCACTCTGCCCTCAAATAAAGAAGAAAAATATATTAAAAATTATTGGTTGAAAAGTTATTGGGTCTATAAAAGTTTTCTAACGACCAAAATAATTGACTCTGGTTTTTAATAATCTAAGTTTTGTGCCTGGCTAGTAGGCACAGCAAAAGTGAGGTCACTCGCTATACAAATAAGGTCATCAGTATAAATATATATATTTTTTGCAAATATAAACAAAGAATATATATTATTTATACTGCATTTGATGATGATTTTCCATGATGAAGCTTCATCAAATATACCTTAAATTAAAATATTTTATCACATGAATAGTTATGAATATTTTTCAAAATAAATGCATGTAACTAAATAGGTTTCTAAAAATGTTCATCATGTTCACATTCATGCAATAAATTATTTGATTGAATGAATGTATTAAACAAAATAAAAAAAAAATAGATCAAGCCAAAAAATCGTAAAAACGACTTTGTTACGTATATTTATTTTAAGAAATACCCTTTCACTTATCGTATCCATTATAAGTAGTTGTGATACGAATGAAATACTGAGTACCACCAAAGTGAGATCTATCAGTAATGTATCAATTTAAACACTGGCCAAGGCAGAAGAAAAAATAAAAATAAAAACTCTTTTAATTTACCTTTTTAATAATAAAACGCATTTTTGTCATATATATCGTTGTATTTAATTATGTACATTGTACTATAATAATTACATTATAACATGTTTTTGGACAAATACATTGCTTTTCGTCATTATTGGTAAATCTATTTCTGACATCAGTACCCCTAGCGTGATTTTACGCGATATTGTATCTTTAACGTAAGGTTTTGTTAAAGTAAATATTTGTATGGAAATTTGAACAGCGCCCCGTGAGCATATTTTGAACTAAAATGCGGCGTGAACATCGCGCGTGTGAACTTCGAATAGTAAAACACGTAACCATGGTAACGGTAGTTTGAATGTATTAGAATCGATAAGACTTTATTTACGTATATTATTGTTAAACGATAAAGAAATATCTACGTAAACGTTAACTTGATACGATACTGCGTAAATTCCTGCTAGGCGAGTACAACAAATGGCACCTTCGGTCCATCGCATATAATATATTTTACGTTGCAATTGGAGATAATAAAATCCCTGATTTTCAATATATTGTTATGAAACATAAATTATTTACCCATTTCGATGCATAAAACTATTTGCTATTCATATTGACAGTAACACAGGGCGGGGTATGGTTATTAATCTCATAGTTTTGCACTTACAATTATCGCCCTTAAAATCATGGGTAATATTGGACTTAAGTATATTTTATAATTACTAATAGCACCTAAAATTAACGGATTTATCGACGTTGCTACTGCCTTGTAGATCTCAAAAATGAACTCATGTTCAAAATAATTTAATTCAATTACGTAAATAACATTTAAATGCAATTTTGTTTTTAATGAATATAGGCAAATGCAACAGCGATTTGATACGTAGTGTTATGACTAGGCCTAATTCGTTCAGTATTTACAATAAACTTGGTGGTTTTATACATATTTGGTATTTAGGTTTCATGTCCGACGGTATCTTTGCAACGAAATAAAGTTTATTAGATGAGTATTTTTGATAATGGTTCAAAATCGTATTATTCTTTACTTTAATATTTTTAATACTTATAAAATATTCTTGATATTTTTTGCAATACGTAGTAATGTAACATTTATTGTTGCAGTTTTGCTTAAAGAAAACTATTACTGCACAAAATATTGTAGTTATAAACTTTTAAACAATTTACACCAATTTGGCTTCTAAAATCGTTGGAGTACGACTGAAAATGAACTCACGATGTTTGTGGATATCAGAAATGTGTGAGGAAAAAAATACGACACTATATCTGTACTTGTATATTATAAAATGAAATGTATTTTTGACATCACAGACAGACATTTTATTACTATATAATAACAAAATTAACGATTTATAATATCTATATTTGGACAAAACTTATTCTAGGTCACGTATAAATTTCCATACTTTATTTAATAAGCCATTTTATTGCTGGTGACGTAACTTAAAGAAGACGACTTAAAATTAATTTTAATAGAAAATATACAATTTTGGGAGGGATCGTTTCGTTTTGGGATACAACACTCAGTTCACTGAGACTGGTAATTTCGAATATCTTTGGAACAAACACGCTAATTCAAGCATTTGTCATACAAGTGTGTCTAGCACGTAACCAGGTCCGTAAGTGAAATTAGCTTGTTCTAATACAGGAACGTAGCTATCTTGTAAGAGGATTGGTTGTCGACTCGACGTTTTCGTTCAACTGTCTTTCCAGTACAGCATTTTGCAGTTCTTCCTCTTCAAGTTCTAGAGTTAACTCATCGAGTAACTTCATTCTACATTCTATGTCTCTGTTCGTCTTCTCTAACTCTAGATCGTTGTCCTGCATCTCTTTTGCTGTCAACCCTAACTCTTCTTCAATTTTATCCAATAGCATAGTCACCTGCGACACATTTTCGCAGCTGTTTGCTTTTTTCTCCTCGGTATATCTTTTTATTTTCGCCGTAAGTCTTACTACCAGTTCTTCTTCTCGATGTAATCTTTTGTTAATGATTGCCAGTTTTTCCAGTAATTCTATTTCTTCTCGTATTCTAGAAAGTTCGTCGGCTGATGCATCAGAGTCTGTGTCGGTTGGCGTTTGTTTTAGCCTTTCTGAATTTACTTGACAGATATCTGTGAGTTCTTTTGTGAAGTAATGTTCTCTCATGAGATGCCGTTCTCTTCTTGATTTGTGTTTGGTGTGACGCCTGGGGGGTGTGCCGCTGCCGACGCCGACGCCACTGTCGCTGTTGCCTGCTTGACTGTCGTTTACTTCGCTGCACCTCCCAAGGTCCCTCAAGTATGATTCCAGTAGGTAGTTGGAGCCATGTTTCTCCATTCGACTTTTGTGAGTCTGGTCTTCTAGC